>NW_022639711.1:239872-254629 GCF_010583005.1 Odontomachus brunneus
TTTTTTTTGTTTTATTCGAAAACCGTTTCGAATGAAGCAATATCACTTTGGAACAATGTGGTACAAAGTCAGAACAATCTGGAACAACTTTCAAAATTATAAATTTCAAAAAGTAGTGTAGTAGTAGTAGCCAACTTCATACACTCCAGTAAGTTACTTCTTAACGAGATCAAACACCTTTGAAAATGCCGATACAGACTTCGCCGATCGCGAGTGCCGATAAGTAATCCGGGTTATAGAAGGGTAGGATACACAAAATCGGACAGAGATATATCGGGTGATTTGGAATCTCTCTTCCCCTGGAGCAGCTAATTTTCAAAGTTATTCCAGTCGAAGATTCAACGCGACGAGGAAATATGCTAGGATATTGACTTAAAAAAATAGCTGTGGAGAGAAGAAGCAAAATATTCGTTAAGAGAAATTTCTCTTTTTAATTTTAAAAAAGAAAGAGAGAGAGAGAAAACGGCAAATAAGAGCAAAGACAAATACTGTTTATATGTAGTACCTTTTTTCTACTTTTGACCTGGAAACGACAATACAGAATAATTCGCGAGGCGCCGACTATATCGATTCGTCCGACGCCGGACGACGTCTACGTCCTCGCCGTTCGTTACGTTAATTCGTTATATAAGTCGTGCCGCCGCAGACAGCTACGTGAAACACGCGGAAACGCCGGTTAACTGTTCTCGTCCGGTAAAGTCATTGATCGACTACGCGTGCCAGCCAGTCACGTGTTACGAGTTACGTTGATTCGTGGAATTGAACGTTGGAATTAATTCGGTTTGCAAGTCGATAGCCGCGCCGACGAACGAGGGCGGTAGGCAGAAGAGGGTGGATGGGAGAAGAAAGGGAGAACTTGGTAGGAGCGATCGGGCAATCAAAGCCGACTGGCGAACGTAGGAAATCGAGAGAGAGAGAGAGAGAGAGAGAGAGAGAGAGAGAGAGAGAAGAAGGTAGAAAGAGAGAGAAAAAGAGAGAAGATGTGTTCGGGGTCGTAATTCACTCCGAGACACGCTGGAGGCGTACGGTCGAAATGGAAGACGCGATTCAGATGGTATCGCGTTTTACGTTTGTTTGACATTTAACCGATGTAATTGAGCCTGCTATCGGGAGAAAGAGACAGAGAGAAAAAGATAGAAGGGAGAAAAGAACAAAAGAAAGAAAGAGGCGATGCGATTTTGTTTCTTCGTTAACGAGGTGATGTTTAATAGCTCCCCCACACTGGGTATCGGCAACTAAGTTCGATGGAATTTGCCGACAGTGTTGGGCATTAATCGACGATTTTCTTAGACTAAAATAATTAATGGATCAATAATAAAAATTAATCAATCGCCGTGTATGCAATCATGAGTAATTTAATCGATTGATGAAATTAATTATTAATCAGTGTATCACCCAATCACAATAAAGCTTGACTAATGATTAACTTCACCAATCGATTAAATTATTTGTGATTTTATATAAGACGATTGTGATTACTTTTGGTGATTGAAAGATTTATCGATTATTTGAATCAAACTAAATTCCGCAACTCATTAATTACTCCCCAACACTGTACCTGTCGAGGTTTAACTATACAAGCATTGCTTGTTGAGTAGAGTTTTTAGGTCTTTAAATTTGTTCAATGATGTGAGACTGAGAATCGAATTAAATTCCCATGGAAGTGATAAAAAAGTCAAGCTTGACGAAGGAATTATCTGTTTATACGAAGGCTTCGAGTCATAATTTTTTATGATATACTAGTTATCGATATCCATGACCTTTGCAAATCATTCTTTCGTACTTAATTGTTAGCATCCGTAATTAATCACTATATGGATGTTCCATACACTCCAACGGTAAACGTTTCATCGATCGCTGTACCGGCTCCGATATCGTTCGACTCGAACGAGGCGGACTGATTCATCAATTAGCCAACATCGACTGAGAAAATTATCCCCTTTTCCTCTTCTCGCGCGTCTCGGCCATCCTCGCGTTACATTTACATTTATTACACTCGCAATATCGCGCGAATAATGGTATCTCCATCTACGATGCGTGCATCCTCCGCATCACGGCGAGGGGATGTAAATCAATACATTACGGCCGACATTACAAGCCGACTATCCGGCCGTTCTCCATCTCGCGCATTATCTACGCGATGCGCGCCGATATCGTCCTCTCAGGTACGAAGACGAAGAGGCCCCAGTCGCGCCGCTATCTATCGTGGACGCTTCGATCCTTATTACCTCCGGCACCGGAGCTACGCCCATCAATTTGCATTTCCATTCGTGGTCCTGGGGTAACGTTATCGGCCGGCGTCGTCGACGTCTCGACGATCATCATCGTCGATCAAGCGAAATCGCATCTCGCGCCTTTTGTTTTGACCACAAACGGACTGTTCTATCGGTTTCCTCAACGCCGCGTCGTGACTTTTCGTGATCGTTCACACGTGTATCGTGCATACAGGCGTGTATGCGTTTGTAGCTGTGTGCGTAGCTGACGCACGGCGCGGCAGGATCGGCTTAATCCCAAGTTTTCACGTGTCATCCTGACACGATGCATCTCTATTTCCCTTTGTCCGCCTTTTCAATCTCTTATCCAATGTGCTTCCATCTACATAGTTTCTGACACATTAATACACGAAGAGAGGATATAGTTCTCCTTTTTTTTCATATAAATTCTTTTCAATCTTACTGTTTTTAGTAGAATAGATTGTCAATCTTGTTAAGAAACATAGTCGCTGGAAACATAATAAGTGTTTATATTTCAGTTCTTAAAATATAAACAGTATATATGAAGTGAAAAAAATAGAGTGAATTATTGCAGAATGTCGATCTGTTTTAGCTCGAATTCCAAAAGATTTCGGCTACAGAACACTATAGTAATTTTTACTGTAAAATTCTCTCCGTGTGCTCATTATACTTATTATAATATTATAATATTGAACCAGAATATGAAAAAGTTTAATTCAATTTTCTACTCTTGTCGGATCTAAAATTCAACAAAAAATTTCTGAATTTTAACGAAGAGTCGTAGTTACGTCAACTATTCAGTGTCTATTGAATGCGTCAGATTTGACTCAAATCGATTGCAAAAGTTACCAAAAAATCGTTTCAATTTTTGTAATCAAGTGAATCCGCAGAAGACAAATTCAACTTCTGACCGATTCAATATACACAAAATACATCGTATCAACGCGTCATGTACTAATTAATATCCATCACTACGATCATTTTCGTCCTTTTCGAAGAATTATCTACTAGAGATGTGCGAATCAAAGATTTTTAATGTCAAATTGAATCGAATGAAATCGAATCGAATCGTTAAAAGAATTTTTAATTAACATAATCATTGCATTCAACATGAAAATAGTGACTTCAGTAACTAGCAGAGAGAGATAACATTGATCATGTGATATCAATTCATTTTAAAGTAAGAAATATATAATATATAGTCGGTAAACGTGTATGGAATACAGTTCCAGCCTTGAAAGTTGCGGAACGACACATATCGATCCGACAGTTGTCGGTAAGAGTTTATCAAGAAGCCATTATCTTTTTTTAATATTTCTGAGGAAAATCTTAATGTATAGCAAACTTTTCAAGTCATGCTAATTCCGTGAGGCTAGATGTCTTTAATAGCTCTTCGTTAATATACGCGATCTGTATTCGAATCTTTACGATTCGAAATATTCGAATTATGCAGATTCGAATTTGAATCGAATCAAGTGAAATTCACACATATTTTTTTATTCACCGAGACAGTGAACGGTATCGAGTTTTACTCGATTCCTTACTCGACAATTTATCTCGTCACTGCAAAAGATATTATCCTTCTTTATTTTCTTAAATTTGTCTCTGGATTAAACGCGACACGTAAAATGACAGATTAGTCACGCTCTCGAGTGTCTCCAGCCGACCCTGGATGCAACGTGCGCAGGTGTGCGGATCGAGGCCCAATGGAAGGCCGCAAGTGCGCGAGTGCGAGAACACGAGTGTCTGCGTCGTGTTTCGTGTTTCGCTGTTGCGGGTCGCGCCATCGCCGGGTAATAATCTGCCGCGCTTTTGCGGTTTCGCTCGGCGATCCGCATCGCTCTCTCGCGCGCGCGCGAACATTGCCGAGCACACCGGCACCGGCGCATGATCTTGTTGGTTTAGGGATATTATCGATAATTTGACAATCGACCGCCGGGCACGACGCCTCTTTCGCCACCATTAACCGACCGCCGTATATCTCGCCATTACGGTTCGCGCTCGATTAGAGTTGCCATTCGCGCTTCCAGCCGTACTCATAAAATTTCTGCGCAAATCAGCACCCTCCGCGCGAGAGGAGAGCGGACATCGACGATCGACGGGTATAAAGTCTCTCCCTCGGGCCATTTCGCAATCCCGTAAGCATTCACGTAAAATAAGGCAGAATCGCCGATGGTCGCGTACACCTGAACGTTGCAGCATTGATGAGCAGTCGACCATAATACAATTTGCTTTCCGTTGCAAATGGGAGATCGCGAATATCTAACACAACGGGATTTAATAACACTGAGTTAGCAGTGAACATTGTCAAGTTGCACATCTATGTGCTCTGTTTCATTTTGACGCGACATTCCTCGACAAGAATCTCTGGTTCAAACATACGTTTGAACGCGTAGTCTGACCGCGATCGAGGACCGACGCTTTGTCGCGTGCGGTTTGCCTCGCGTTTTCGTCCGGCCCCGGGTTTCGCGATCGTGGCGCAAATGAAAATCGGCAAAAAGAGATCGGCGAGAGAGATCGGCGCAGGAAGCAGCAGCTGCGCGGCCGGACGATCGGCCGGACTTCTTCCTGCTAAACAAACAGGGAGCGAGCGTGGCGAGTTTCTTTGGGAAACCGCAGACTACTTCCCTCGACTCGTTAACGAGATCCTCGGTGCTCGATCATGCGAGCTCTCGCGCCAATCTCCCCCTTCCCGCCTCGTGCTCTCCCACCCTCTCTCTTTCTCTCTCTCTCTCTCTTACACACACACACACCTGACTTCTTCGCCGAATCTCGACCGCAGGTTTCGCGCCGCGGAGAGACCGCGAAGAAAAACGAATCTCCGGCGTATAGCGGGCCGCAAAAACGAACGGAACAAACGCTTAAGAACACACAATGAGACGCGAGCGATGAATCAAAATGCCCCGCGAGTCCCGCATTTGCTTTGCATTACCGTGCGCGAGCGCCGCCTGGGAATCGCTTTCGGATCGTTCGTCGCGCAAAAACTTAACGACCGGCTAGCGCGCGAGCACAGCGGTAACAGCGTGTGGCGATATATATCGCGATATTTAACCCAGTATCCACCGTGGAGCTTCTTGAGGCCGATTTTTCGCGTCCTCGCGTTCGTTCCTGCGGATTCGCGACTCGATTGACGGTTCGACCGCAGAGCGCGTCCTGAAGATTGCTATAAATAACACCCTGAAAAAAAATTAATGTTCTCGAGGAGGTAAACAAGAGGAGATTACCTCTTGCTAGTTATTTTTAATAAAACTACGATCTGGCTTCTCGAGAAAAATTCGCTTCCGGTGGTCGAATGGTTTCTCAAATCATTCGCGCGCGAGTATTCTTTGTCGCGCGCGTTTAACTTTTTTCAAACTCGCTTTTAGAGGGAATTCACATCTTGGCGGTAAAAGCAGAAAGCAGAAAACCAGTCGGAATCGCGCTGGTGGAAAAGCAGAAACGGCCGACTACTCTGAGTACAATCGGTATATTCCTCACTGAGATACGCATAAAATGGTATACTGAAAAATTGATATTTTTGCTCTTAAAAAAATCCTCTAAAATAGATAATTAATGTGTAAAACATTCTAAACATAAGATTTATTCCCTTTGAAAGAAAATTCTCTCGTGTGGAGAGTTTCCTTTCGAAAAAAAAGAAATAAATCTTATGTTTAAAATATTTTATATCAAATATCTATTTTAGAGAATTTTTCTAAGAACATCAATTTTTCAGTATACCATTTTGTGTGCAATGGCTCATACAGCTAGTGGTTTAGTTAAAAAAATAGTACTGCAATCAGTAAAATCTCGACTGACAGAATCAGTCGATAGTAGCGACTGTTCCTATTATTGATGCACAACATGTTTCGGTTAACGCCCGACAAAGTTTGAAGTTTGGAGTTCCGCATTCGCGAGCACGCGTGCGCTTGTTCCATAACAATAACTGTAAAGCCGGCATACTGTTAACCACTTTCTTTCATTGAGCAACGCTTATCTGCTCGCACTTACGTCATTTTCTCCGTCGCGTTTTCTCATTTGATAATTTAATACTGCCGCAGGTAAATTAGACAAGCGGGACTTCCGCCTCGCTTAAGTGCATATCCTGGATTTGTTTCCATGCCCGTTGCACCGCCTAGACGAAAAGGAAGGAGGTCTTAACCTGCGTCTTCCGGTCGATAGACAGCGGTCTCACGTAAGAAAAAAAAAGAAAAGAGGAAAAAACGAACAATATCTAACCGTATACTTCCACATCATACTTAGCGCTCGCTAATTCCATCGAAGAATTTGCATTACATAACAGGAAAACACCGTGGAATTTTATCATTGGGCGCACGGTAACGAATCCGTGTGTTAAGAGTCTTGTCGCCACTTCTATATAAATTTGAAGTCTTTGCACGATATCAAAGTCAAATCGAAAGATTGACTGACACGTGCATTGAGAGGAAAAAATAGTTGAAATCTAATTAAAATTAAAGTTGCTCTAAATTTTTGTAGCAACACGCATGTAAGGCTATTATCACTAACACTACAATAGAATTTAATAAAAGAAAGATGATTCTCTTGACAATTTATAGTAATGATTTCTCTATATGATCATAGATTTACAACTACCAAACATTTTTCCCTCAGTATACCGGCAATAATCTGATGGAAATCCTCGACTAAAGGAATATCCATTCCAAAAACGTTACATTAACAATCCGGCACCGATTACTTTCTGTTAGCGGCCCGCGTTAATTTTCGAAGAACGCGAATTTCGAAACCTCGTCGCAGATTTGCGCGTTTCCATTATTCTTTTGGCGAGTAAAGCGGAGCCGCGTTGAGGGAAAATGCGGGCGAAAGAATCCGGAAATTGTCGGCGCGTCGTCGTCGCCGCTTCACCGGCTATATTGCCGAGGCGTCGGCCGCGAAGATTAACCAATCAAACGGATGTTGCCACCGCACAATAGCCGGCTTAATGAGTGTTAGCCGGGCCGCTTATCGATCGTGCGAGCCGATCGATGATCCCCTTTTCTTCCGCCACTTTCCACGTCATTCCCGAGGCTCCTTCTTTTGCCGGCAGGCGAGCTCCTCGTCTCCCTTTTTCATCGCCTCACGGCACAATGCCTCCGTCTGGTAGCGGATACCGTCTCCGATATCTATATCTTCGCCGGCCGGTCAGGCCCCTCCGAGAATCGCAGTGGGCGAGGGAAAAAAGGGGTTGGGGATCGACGATTGAGAAAGGAGAATAATGTTTTCGTTGGCGCGTAACGAGTCGGGGGAATGGTCGCGCGATGAGAGCTTCGAAGGACATGAAAGAACGTCTCTCTTCGAGAACGGAGACCGCTGAGGTGTAATGAAGTGTGGAGTTTCGTGGCGGAAACAATACGAGGAGAGCAAAATATGATATTGCACATCGGCAAAAATGCAACACCACTAAACGGCACAACGAGGAAAACAACACGCGCGTGAAGCAACCGATCAGGGGATCGCAGATGTGATTAAGCCCGGTACGAAACAATGAACGAGAATACACGACAAGTGTGTATTCTCTTCATTCAGTGTGTTTGAATATTTGTTAAAAAAATTGCGATATTAATAGGGATTTCCATACGGAGGAAAGAGGTTAGTCGAATTGAAGTGGCATAACCAGACGCGTTTTAGTTGAAGCAGGCAGATTTTTTGGTTCTTTACTTCACTTGTTTTCCAGGTTTGAACCGCGCCGTCCTCGTATTTAGTTCCGACGTTTCGTGAACATTTCAATTTACTTCTTCTGAGAGCAGGTCGCCCTGAAGCGGTCTAAGCCCGAAAAACAAATGAAGTATCGGACAATACCGTGAAAGCCTAAAATACCAAATCAAGCTTTTCGGTTCTTGGCTCCTGGCTCCTCTGCTTCTGACGACTGCTTCTGATAACGTCAGAAGCGAAGAATTGGATGCCCAAAATCCCTACAAGACACGTCAAAATAAGTAGATATAAAAAAACTGATTTGCAATCGATTGAATGTGTGTACACCTCTAAAATACTCCAAATACTTTCCTTCTGCTTCAACGATCAATAAGTAACCTAAAATTAACGTGACATGCAATTTTCCTTAACCTACTATCCCTACTCCTTCTAACCTACATTTCCTTACTACATTTATTATTTTGCATTAATTTCAGGTTACTTAATGAATTAGAGCAAAAGGAAAGTGTTTCAAGCATTTTAAAGGTATGCTTCATCGATTGCAAGTGCCTTCTGGATATATGTTTTGATTTCAACACTTTGTTGGTTTGTAAGAATTTTAGGGGCGTGCATATCCTCGCTTCTCTAATGTCAGAAACCAAGATGGCCGCGGCGAATAGCTGGGAGTCTTAAGAACTAAATTTGATTTACAAGAGTCAGAAATTCTGTTTTCTTCAATTAAAATTTTATGTCATTGTCATTTAAATTCAATCTATCCTTTTACTCCGCGTGAAAGATTTCTTAGTTTCAAACGCGGCAAAACGAATCTTCGTGCGGGTCAAGATGTATCTGGCACCTGCATGCCCGTCTATTCGCTGAGCCCGAGGGAATTAAAGGTCAAAAGAGATAATTCCCGGTATAATAGGAGAATTGACATAACCCCGCAATAATCGCCGTTTTCTTATAAACACGGAATAGCGACGAGTTTAGCGGTTCTCAGAGGCGCTAAGCGGATTAACTTGAAATCGTTTTACGCTGTGTACTTTGCAATCTCGCGATTTCATTCGCCAAGCGTCATTTATCGTCGCCGATTAGTGATGACGATTTTCCAAGGCACAAACAATGCAAGCCTGAGTTGCGCTTTTCGAGTAACCCAAGTGAGAGCCTTCCGCGTCCTCATCGACAAATCCTCCATTATTCTCTCTGTCCCCCCCCCCTCTCTCTCTCTCTCTCTCTCCCATATATTACGCTAAATTATGATCTTACCGGCGGTATTATAATACCGAGTCGAAAGGGGCGAGGTTCGCATGAGTCAGGTACCAAGCGCGCTGTTCGCGCTCGCAAAAAGCCTCATTTAATTAAGTACTCATAAAGGTCAGCGAGCGTCGGCGAGCGCATGCTGCAGCTACGCGGCCGGAGGTCTCCGAATTAACTCCGGGCGTTCTTACACCTCGTGCGCGAGCGAGCGATCGCTTCTCCGTGGACGACGTTACCGGATCCCGAGTCCGCGATCCTTCGATCTCATCCGATCTCATCCGATGATTCGGCGTAATGGGGTAGCGCCGTAGGGGGCGTGGCCCAGGCTAATGACATCATCGTGACGCAATCGTTTCCCTTCGCGGTCTTCGGCTTGTGTACTGACAGAGAGAGAGAGAGAGAGAAAGAGAGAGAACGACGACGACGACGACGACGACAAGAACAACTCCGTGATAAACGAGATCACAATGGACGAGCGACGTGTCCGTGACCGTCGCTGTCGCCGCCGTCGGTTGCTTCGATCTCTCGATCGATCGCCAAGAACGGACCGATATCTTGAGAGTTTAGATCCCAAGCCTAAGGGAGAATTCACACCTTGGCAGAAAAGCAGAAAGCTCGAAGCTAATCAGAACTCGAGCTGGTGGTCTGATTGGCTCCCGCCTTTCTGTTTTCCTACCTTTTTGCCAAGATGTGAATTCTCCCTAAGGCTAATACGGAATCGTGAGGATCGCGAACAGACAGCCGCCACAGTTTAATTCATCGCATTCGCGTTGTCTCTCCTTCACGTTAACAATCGACAGAATGGAAGG
The DNA here is from genome assembly GCF_010583005.1 of Odontomachus brunneus. Classification (NCBI taxonomy): domain Eukaryota; kingdom Metazoa; phylum Arthropoda; class Insecta; order Hymenoptera; family Formicidae; genus Odontomachus; species Odontomachus brunneus. The sequence continues at coordinate 249,798 of NW_022639711.1, forward strand.
AAGTGTGGCCGGAGGGGAGTGTAGGACGCTACTTAACAGCGTTCTGATGTTAGGCGACCGGATTTTCCTCCGGTGGCTCAGCTCGCAATTATGGCGCAACCTCATCAGACGCGATAACCGCGTTTATCTCTTTAACGACACGCATCTGTGTGCCTTATCATACTCGTTTACCGCGCGCAATTTAGTAAATGCGCTGCGCTCCCGCGATCCGGCTATATCGGCATTAATTATGGTGGTGTATCGGGCGGAGGGAAGGGGAGGAGAAGGGAGGGAGCGGAATACGCCGACGTAATTTCCTGTAATGTAATATCATCTTGCCGGTGGCATTCTTTCGCGAGCAGTCGATGTTGCGAAAATAGAAAAGGAAGAAAGCGGACTATCGGAGAAGAGAATAATGAATTTTCGGCTCTGAGAATTATTGCGAGTGACGCGTCGCTATACGCCATATATATATATATATATATATATATATATATATATATATATATATATATATATATATATATATATATATATATATATAAAAGTATATTTGGTCGCGCTTGATAATATAATTATATAACGTATACTTCTCGAGCGACAGCAAGGAGTATTAGAGCCGCGCTCCGCTAAGTACAATAATTTTCTGGCTTCGGAGCACGGAATACGGGAGCACCCCGCGAGATGAAGAAATTACGTAAATTCGAAGCGCGCGCGGAGAAAACGACGGCGGCAGCGGAGGCGGCCCTTAATGCGACCGAGTGAAAAGCGATTCGCGAAATTACAGTCCCGGCATGCGTCATCTGCCTTAATTTACATGTTTACCGGTGTGCCGAGCAGCACCGATAATTTATTATTTACAATGATGCGATCGGAAGATACCGCCGAGTGGCTGAGATAGATAGAAAGAGAAAGAGAGACAGAGCAGGCATGGTAGTCCCGGGGGCGGTTGGGGAGAATCGCGCGGGAGGATCAGAAAGTAGCGCGCGGGGATAATTATTTGTAGCCGCGGTTAAGCGTATGTAATTTCGAGAGTCGGTAGCGGCAATCGATCATCGCGATCAGATACAGAGACGGGCCCCGGAGGATAAGCGGGCCTTCCCGCGGGCGCGGGCCCTGGGAGGCGGAGGGGCCCCGGGAGCGTCGGGGCCCCGAAGAGATAAGCTCGCGGCATGGGGTAGTCGTAATTATCGAGACACGGACGGCCGATGATCCTCTCGGGGCTACTTATTTCGCCACATCATCGATATCTTGTGCGCCCGTACGCCTCTAATCGCCGATCGGTCGTGCGCGCTTAACGTTTACCGGCGGCGGCGTAACGACGAGCCGTCGAGTTAACGCTGTGAGTGAGAGAGAGAGAGAGAGAGAGAGAGAGAGAGAGAGAGAGAGAGAGAGAGAGCTGAGAAGAGTATATTCATGATTTTACCTAATGGTCACAATGCTCGAACCTTCGGCCGTTTGAGTCTAATGGTCGTGATGGTCGATCGTTCCTAATTTAATCCTTTCTGAGCAATACGCCACGAGATTGTATTCTCTTGAATATCTTGGAGTGAGATCTTACTCAAAACGAGCGAAAAGTCAATCGAGTCAATCGGTGACAGTGAAAATGCTGTCATTCAGAATCGCAAGAGTGAATATTTTAACCCTTTAAGTCACACGAGGTGCAATGTAGTCAGTAGAAGAAAATCGCAATACTCTCCTCTCAATGAATTTCGGAACGCATCCAGAATTGTTTTTCTATAGTAAAATATTTATTCAATAATTCAAAGTGAAAGGAAAGATTTATTAATGAAAAATTGCCCAACCTCAAGTGACAATAACGAAGTACAAGACAACGATATAAATATATTTAGCACATTTTCCACTATCATCTCTGGACTTTATGAAAAAATATTATATCCGGATTCGCGACAGAGAGTGGGATATCAAACGCGCCATTTTCGTGCTACGAGTCCGTGGTGAACGTTAAAGTCACACGTGACAGCCGGCGCATAACACTGCACGATACAAGAACGAATTCCCGCTAACTGGATTTTCTGCGATAAATCAGCTTAACCGAGTGCGCGTTTACTGAGGCCGAGGCGTGGCTAATGAAGCATCTGCGAGCGAGCGAGCAGGACGTGCCGATGATCGGCAGTTTCGACGACGGTTCGAGTTTCTCACCGACTCCTTCCTTCCTTCGGCGCATCGCATCGCATCTCTTAACGGGTCCACGGACGTGGCAGGCTCGTTTATAACTCTCCGACCTCTTTCTCTTTCCCTGTCTCTTTCTCTCTGGCTCGATAAAAATAAATCGCACTACGCCCGCGTCCGTATCGTTTATCAATCGGGGCTCGCGCCAACCGACGGGCCGCGTCGCTTGTTCTCGTATAAAAAATTTCTTGGGATTTAATTGGGATGCAGGCCGATTCCTCAAAATAATTATGGGTTCTGGTTAGAAATATAATGTTTCAAACGTACGATTCTAGGTGGGGATACCCAAAGTTTTCCAAATATTTTCTCTGATCTTTATCTTACGTTAGAATTGAATTTCGACTTTCCAAGTAATTTCCTTTCTGATGTGTATGTGTGTGCTCAAAGTATTTAAAAAATATTTTAATTTTTTATATTTTACTCTATTGAATACAATAGTTGGTTTAAAACTAAAATTCCCTGATGCCATAAAAGTATACTGACATTACCGATTGGAAAAAGCGCAAATATAAACCCATAATATTACTGTTCCAATTCTAGCCAAAAAATTTACATCTGGCATAAATATGGCAGTAGAATAACCAATTTTAGAACAAAAAGTGCAACCTGAATTTCGCCTCTTTTCCATGAGATTTTGTAAAACTCTAAATATTCCAATAAATGATGCATTAATTTGAAATTTAAGACGATTAAAAATATAAAATCTCAATATTGTTTTCATAATCTTGGGAGATAAATAGGCCAAAGAATTACAATCTCAACAAATAACCATACTACTGAGATCGCGACAATTTAGACCGTTTATCTTCTGAATGACTACGAGAACAATATCGAGATTTTATATTCTTAATCTATTCGACATAAGCTTCAAATCGGTGTATTATTAATTGGAATATCCAAAGCTGTTAAAAAAGAAGCGAAATGTGATACTTGGTCGCACTTTTTGAACATTCTAACCGGAATCTATGCTGCATCCGAGAAAATCTTTGGAAATTTCTGTGCGGATTATATCGTCGTGGAGTGTTGAGCACTTACCGAGCAGCGTTCCCAATTTAGCGCAATGTCGAATCACCCAATCTCGCCGGGAGGACGAGCGAGACCCGCGTCTTCTTCTGCGTTCGTGTGCGCGCTTCTCCATCTGGAAGCAGAGATCGCAGCCGGATGATGTAATTGGACAGTCCGCGATGAATACTGTAATTTTTCCGCGGAGCCGCTTATCGACGCGATATACACGTACGGATTATTGCCGGCCGGACTGGAGAAAGTGCAACGTTTACGAATCATTAAGAGCGTTTAATGAAGTGTCTATCACGATGATGAGTAAAATTGCTTCTCGCTCCTCTCGCTCGGATTGTCCGCCGCTAATCGCGCGTGTACGTGTACACGTGTACGTGAGATACGCGTCTAGACTCGTGGAGCCTCGGGATCGACTTTTTGTTCCGGCCTGCTCCACCTTCGCCCCCAGGGTATATCATATAAATTTATATGAGTAGCTGATGCACGCACGCGCTATCCCTATCCGACGGGATGCCATACGTTTGTACATTATTACTCGTGCTTAAAGTGTTCAGCTTATTTCGCGTCAACTGCCCGTTTGACAGCCTGAAGACGTCGACTCTTTGCGAGCGACATTCTGGAGCATGGAGATCCACTCGCGGATCTCTCTTAAAGTGAATCAGCGAAAATGTTTCCGAGTGAATCAGTGAAGAGAGCGTTTCACGGATCACTGGTGAATTTTCGTTGATTTTCAGTGGAGAAACATTTTCTCACTTTACTCATTTATTTTTATGTCAGATCTTGGACGTGCTAAGAAAACTTGCGATCCCACCACAAAGTCCGCAGTACTCTCTAAATTTTGTTGAAGCGAAATTTCACTCGAAACCGAGTGACCGTCGCGTTATTTGAATCCAAGTGAATTTTCATTTATATAGGGTGAATTTTTCATACTGAATCGTTGAGTATTTTCATTCAAAATTGAAGAGTGAATCTAATATATCTCGCTGTCACAGAAATATATTTATTTTGATTGGTCGAATTTCTGCCACGTTTTGAATGAGAAATTTAAAGTACACAAATTCGTTATACGCTATACAGAATTAAATTTTTTCCACTTGGAAAACGCTTTCCGTGCACCTTGTGTGTGATGCAGTTTCTAGCAGAGACCTCGCCCGGGAAAAATTCAAGTTCGACAATCGACATTGAAGCGACGTGATAAAAAAGAAGGCTCTAGATAATTTGTCCTCGATTGTTCCACGAGTCACCAAGGGGCGCATCGAAATAACGCCTTATTGTTAAAAAAAATGCTTCGAAACGAAAACACACCGCGTTATTAATTCACAAGAATCCATTGTGCTCTTTGTCCCTTCCCGTATCAGTGTTCTCCACTCCAATCTTGCCGCCCCTCCACGTCCGTCAACATTCTTATCGTCGCGTCTAACATGGTTACCGGCGCGATCGCTATCGGACCCATAAAACCGCGAGAGCCAACTCTCTCGCTCTCCGTCCCGAGGCACCCAAGTTGCCATTTTAAGCAGCGCCGTTTCTTCCACCCTCCTCTGCATCCTCCTCTCGTGTGCAATCGCTCGCCGTTGAGAGATGTTCGGCTGAATCGCATCTCTGCCTCTCCAACAGCTTCACCCACTCTCCCCCCCCCCCCCCCC
>NW_022639711.1:254939-263532 GCF_010583005.1 Odontomachus brunneus
CTCTCTCTCCCTCTCTCTCTCTCTCTCTCTCTCTCTCGTATACTCACACCGGGTCTCTCCGCTTCTTCCGCTCTAACGAGAAAAGGGGGGAGAACTTGGAGGTCGTTCTGGATTGGTGAGTCCGCCGGTTGCCTCGATTGGCGGTTACTTCATGTTCGAGGCGGATCGACGCGCGGAAGGCGTACGACTCCAAGACCCCCGCTCGAGCTCGCCGACTCGGGAAACCAGACCAGACGTAGCCGCGCGCACCATTCGAAAGTTACACCGGTGGGGAGGAGAATCACCTCTCTCTGACGGCTCTTCCGTCCAGGCTGGCTGAAGCGGCCCCACACACCGGTTCGCGCAGCCGCGACGTACGCCTCTTGCTCGCTCGTTTGCTCGTTTGCTCGATTCAAGAAGAAGCGACACGGCGCGGCGCGACACGGCGCGACGCGGCACGAGCGAGAGCGGACGCGATTCTTCTTCTTATTTTCCCCCCCGTATTGCACCTCCCTTCTTCTCGCTCGGTCTTCTTCTCCCCCTGCCTCCTCGCCTCCTGCTCTCCTTCACCGTTCCCTCATCCGTTTCGGGGCACGCACGGGGTACGCGTTTCGGGCGCGAGGGGGCTGGGACCGATCGGCGACGCGGGTGATCTCTGCCGACGAGCGGACGTGAGGAGCGGATAAGGTGTCACCGAGCGAATTCGAGGTGAACGAAGGCGGAGTTTTCGGGAGACACGAGGAGACATCGCTGGAAGTAACCCTGTCGACGCACCAAGGTCAGTGGTCCGATTACCTTGGGGGCGCGTGGGATGGGGTGAGAATGATTTGACATGTGCGCCGGTTCAAGTGATTCTTGCGGGATGAGAAACGTGGCTGGAGCATCAGGTGCCATCGGTGTCTCTTCACGAAGCTCACGAAATGGTTATTCGACGGTCAAAACTCTGTAGTAGTCGCGAACTTATGACAGGTTTAATAGCTATTATTCGGAAAGCAAGAACATTTTAGTGAGGAACATAATTGTGATAACAGTACCATTTCACTTAGCTTGGAGGATGACATTTTTCACGGCATCACAGCTCATTTACGATAAGAGGGATGGGGGAGGTTAAATAATTATGGTTATCAACGTGACTAAAAGTGAGTTTAATTTTGACATTAATACCTTATACGCCTCTTAGACATTCGTGACGGTATGAATTTCGTCACCTAATTTACTTTCAAAAAATCCCCTGAAATTATGCGTGTAAACCACATTAAAAGTAAAACGAGAAAAAGAATAATGATCACAATGATTATGATAAATGATTTAATGAATGTTGGATTAATTTTTTTATAAGATATAAGCAAACAAGTGTTACTGTCGAAGTTAAATATCTCTACGTTAATAAATTCGAGGCTGAGGTGAGTTTAGAGGTGACGGGACTAACTTGTGAATCTATCTTCAGCAGTATTCAACGTTGTTTTGCTCCTTTTGAGTCTTCTGAATTTTCGTTGCAAATAATAGTGACTGTATCGATACGTCTTGTAATCGGTCGGTAATGGTAATATATGACGCGTGTAAGTGCACACCGTAGTTCATTCACTGCGAAACGTTGTACGTCGTTTCATTAATTGAAAAAGAGATATCAAGGTTAGTTTCTCGACGAAGCGAACAGTTCTCAAGAGAACAGAAATAAATTAGCATTAATTAAAGCGTTTTTCCTCAGGTGCTATGGAGTGTGTTTTTGCCCTGTAATTGAATTATTATAACGAGTCGACGATGTAATTTTTCCGCCCACACATTCACGACAGTTTTTCAGCTCTCATCGTGTAGTTCTCAACGACGTGCGCGCGTAAAATTTCAATCTTTGACGCCACTTTCAACGGTGAAATCCCACGTGCGTCTCCTTATATACATAAACGATCGCAGTTCCCACTCGCAGAGAATTTCCCATCGTCTACGTAATTACTCCGTACCTCGCATAAGCGAATAGATGAACGCATCCTTTACATATCTTCTTTTTCCGACCATTCATTGCGTCACTCATTACGGAAAATACACGCCAGCGTAAATAGGCGCATTAGGCATCGCTTCCCTTCCCCTAACTTGGGCGGAGGTTTCCCTCGTGCCGTGAATGAGTAGAAAGCAGCTTTCCAGAAGTGTGCTTCGAACTCATCGCCAAGGTAGCGTAAAATGCAACGCAAAAATACAGCCTCCTCCTCCTCCTCGCGCGTCTTAACGTTTCTCCTCCCTCATTCTTCGCGAGCACAGTGCCGTGTGAATTAACGAAGCGATATCGAGCAACGACCGCCGGCCATCATGATCAGAATGCGCCTACCGCGCCGTATAGACGATTACCAATGCTAACAGCCTTGAAAGGGTTAAACGACTTCGGCGATGCGTAAGCGATTCGATCGCTACACGTCCGCCTGCTGCTCCTCTCTGCGTCTGTGAGTGAGTGCGTGCATGCGTGCGTGCATGCGTGCCTACCTGCATTCGTGCCTGCGTGCATGCGTGCATACGTGCCGGTGTGCACGCGTGCGTGCGTGACGCGTCAGCGTTGATGAACGACCCGATCGCAGATACAACCCCATTACGTCTCTATAGAGACCGCAGTGGGCCCCGGCGATGGGGCGAGAGGAGCGCACGGTAGCGTTGACGTTACCTCGTGGTTATGCAAAGGATCGAGCGTCGCGAGTTTTCACCGATAAAAACTCGATTAATCACTCTCACGCGACAAACGCTTCGCTCAACGGAGAACGAAGAGGTCGGCGGAGGTGATGGTGGCGATGCAGGGAGAAGGGAGAAAACAAAGAGCGCGAGGGGCCACTTTGTTGCTAATCGAAGCAACAACACGACGACGCCGGGCCGACATTCACGTCCCGTTGATTTACGATCCGGCCCCGCGATTATTCGGGATTTCTTGCCCGCCATAAACGTCCGTCACGTCGCCGCGGCGGCAGCGGGTTTAATTTGACTGCGTTTATAACAAGGTATCGCGCGTAATGGAGCACTAGCCCGCCGACAGGCTCCATTACAATCAGGACTTTCCTTCCGGGCCTGAGGGCAAGCTCGCCAGCCTTAATTGGATTTTATTTGCTTAACCCTCGCTCTTTCTCGCTCTCCTTCTCTCTCTCTCTCTCTCTCTCTCTCTCTCTCTTCCTTTCGCAGACGTCCCGGTGCCCGTACCCGTCGTCTTCGTCTTCGTCTCCGTCGTCGACGCCGTCATCGTCGACGACGCCGTTGAACGGCTGCGACTTACCGTCGCCCCCGGGAAGTCTCCCGCTCTCTCCCTCCCTCTTTCTCTCTGTCTTCTCTTCTCCGTACTCGCGTCTCGTTTGCATATAAATAATCATAATGACCCGGCTGACACAGTCGGCAGTATGTCGGAATAATAGCGTTGTAATAGCGCGATCGACCGAGGGCGACGGAGGAGCCGGTCCGGGAGCGATTCGAGCCACAATGAAACCCAATTTCCACGTGCACACGCGCGTTTGATTAGAAACGCGTTTGGACCCACACGATTCTCACAAGCCGGCCTCTTTCTCTCTCTCTCTCTCTCTTTCTCTCTCTTCGAGACGCTCTCGTCTCGTGAAAACGCACAAATACGTGATTGATGATGACGAATGTGCCGAAGAGGCTCTCTCCTTATTCCCGTCGGACGGGCTCTCATTACTCAAACAGGCATCGGCGTTAGTTGCGCGCCGTACTATTACACACATTATTGATTTCGATGTAATCGTTTGAATAAACTGCGTTCCCAGGTCGTCAGAACGGACGGTGACCGTGAGTAACTCGTTGAGCGGGAGATAATTGCGAGTGTAGAGGAAGAAACCAGGGCTACTTGGCAAAACCGATTATTTCTGCTATTTTCGAACAAGTTACAAAATTAAGCAAGATTTTTAAATTTAAAACACGTAAAAAATGACTTTGAAATCCGTGCTTGCTTGATTCTGAAATCTGTTAAAGAACAATAGAAATAATAGACTTTGCCAAGCGGTCTCTTCAACTCGTTGCGTTTTTGCTCAACTCGGAAATTTTATGCATTTTTGGAAATTTTAATTATAACTGGAGCACTTGGAAATTCCGTAAAACTAAATAGCAAGATAGATCCCTCCTGGGACCTATCTCGCCGGAGGTGAACTCTCCACAAGTTGCATCTCGGCGTGTTTGAAACACGACGTTTAATTACTACAGAGTATTAACGGGGAATTGTGCCGAACGACGCGCGCGCGGAAAGAGCTCGCCGCAACTCACTAATTAATTTCGCGAAAGAGCGAAGGAGGGAGAGACAGAGAGACAGAGAAAGAGAAAGAGAGAGACGAAACAATCCGTGATTATACTACACACAGAGAGCGCGCGTACGCGGATGTTTAATCACGTAGGGATAATTAAACAATTATTCGTAACCTCAGATGGTAATCGACGCAACTTAATTACGCACGCGGGAGTTATATCGCGCCTATGTGCGCGTACGTTACGCGAGATCGTGCCATGCGAATGCGAGATTTCATCTGGAGGGAATAATCGCGAAGTTATCTTTCGCAACTCGCTGAAATTAGGACCGGCCGGTCGATAATTGCCTTTGTGGAAGCGATCCTTCGGATCTCCCAGACGTTATAGGACACGTCACAGGTAGATCCGCGTAAAATACACAAGTGGACTAATAACGATTTAATGCTGACTCTGTCTAATATGAATCTAACGGGAGGATAAAGTATACTAAGAGAAAAAATATCTGAAATAGTAAAAGATATTTATTCAATGGGGTTGCTAATAACTAATATTTACTTGTACCATATTTTCGCATATTGAGAAAGAATTTCTTTCATAAATAAGAAAATATATATTTTCCTAGAATCATCGTTGTTTTTCACAAAAGAAATTGTTTATTTAAACAAAAGAATTAAGATTTATAACAATATGTTATTAGTATCCCGAATAAATATTTTTTGCTTTTCAGATATTTTTTCATCTTAGTATATATGTGGATAATAATGTTTCACTCAGTATGGGACAATATTCTTCGCAAGGTTAGTTCGATTTTTCAGTAAATTGACAGACATGTATCTAGTAATTAACTAAAATTATAATTATCTTTTGCCCCAATTATATTTTTCGATTGTTCTAACACGTAAATTTGCAGTAACATGCACGCAAATTACGTTCAAGTTGTTATTACTAACATTGTAATAGAATTTAATTAAAAAAGAAATAGTTTCCTTGACCATAATTTATAGTACTTATTTCTCTATGTGATTACAGCTACAAGCATCAAACATTTTTTTTTCTGTAGGTAGTGTGTAAGTTCAAGAAGAGTTCACTTTGCAATACCGTTAAATGTTATTAACTTCCCGTTAGATTCACATTAGATATTAACGTCAGCTTGAGAACGCTATTGGTTTACGATTATGTTTTTTTTTTACTTTGGATCCTTCTCATCTATAATACGAACGTCACAACTCGCGTCTTTCAGCTCATTCAACAATTCAGATGTTTATTGTTCGCGCTCAAGAACCACGCGAGCATAATAGACTGATTAGACAAATCGTCCAACTGCTATTTTCCGCAAATGCGCACGAAGCCTAATGAGATTAATTAATGTTTAGCAAGTGTCATGAATATTTAACGAGTATGTCACGAAACCCGTACGCGCGCGTTATCGCGCAAACTTTTCATTTTCACGCGATTACCGTCTCCCGAGAGTGCCGATCGACTCGATCTGGAAACATAATAAAGACACAGCCGTCCTGTTATCGTTTCTCTTGCGCGACAGTCGAACGAAACCAGTCATGCTAAGAGCCTATCGACGATTTTATTCGTGATCGAAAAGGCGCAGAGATCGTCTTCCCAGCCGATGCTACATTTAATTAAAAACAATCTCGACGAACACGCACGTACCGCTTAATTATTCGCGGAGGATCGCAGCAAAGCTGCCGACGGCAACCGATCCGCGAGCTAATTTACCTCTTACCGTCGGCAACAGAGTAGAAAATTACGTATCCATATATGCCACCATGTAAATAACGATATAATCGCGTGTGCGGCTACGGCTATACCTTCTAACGCTATTCTTCCCGTCTACTTTTTCTCAACCGCGATGAAACATCGATTTAAAAAAAATCCAGACACATGGCGCACACACAAAGGACATTACGTAGAAAGAAAGATTTCAATTCGACTAATTGAATGGGGACCAGACGAAAAACTCGACTGACAAGAAATAATAATATCTCTGTTACTATGACCGAAAAATATTCGTCTGAACGTTCAGTCGCATTAAAACTCGATTGAAGTAACCAAGAGCGATTGGCTGAGCATAAACCTCCTACAGGAATCTTTCTGTTCCCACAACCGAGTTCTTTATCCGGTCCCCAAGTAAGAACAGAACATGCAGTCACACTAACGGAATTGTTCTCTCCACGTGCACCTGAAAACTACGTGTTTTACAAGTAAGAACAAGTAAAAAACGCAACATTGTGTATCGGTATTCAGGAAGCTGATTGAAATAAACACGGCCGTGTTACGGGGAACGTTATTAGATTTCGCGAAAAACGTCCAACCAGTTTTTCCTTCCTTGCCGTTTCGCACGTTAACGCAGCTTTATCGTCTCTCTGACGCATTACCGCAGAAGAAAGTCGTGATATCGGTCGCGATCGTAAAGTAATCGCGCGGCGTTAGACGCGCTTAACTGCGCTCGAGCCTGGACTGCTCCCATCGCGTCGCAAATCACCGCTAACGACAGCGAGTACGGTCATTTGCGCGCGGACGTGTCCGCGTACGTGTTCCCGTACGACAAATAGAATCGACGTAGAAGGAGACATACGCCGCAGCATACGCGCGCTAAGCACAGGAACGACAATCTTAATTGGTCGCCGCGACTCAATAAGCGCTAATGATAGCGAGCGCCAATTACTCGGACGACGGATGTCCACGCCGGCCGATAAAGCTGCACGAACACGAGAACGCTCTCTTTTTCGCTGTAAGAAAAATTCGAATTGCGATCCGCCGATGCTCGCGGCACGCGAGTCTCCCGGATGTGACGTCCGTCGAGCGAGCACAGGCGAGTAGCCTGTAGAGCGGGAATTTCTTAATGCGCACACAATATCGTTAAATTAAATTCATTCAAAAAGAGGAGAAAAAGAGAGAATTGGAGCTCTCTCCCCATAATATTTCAACATTCGTGAGCAAATCAGTGATAAAATGTCACACTTAGAAAAGAAATATCTAAAAAATAAGAAATATTTATTCGATGGATGCTAATAAATATATTTTCTCGTATTAATATATACATTTCACATTTAGGGGCGCGTTTCTTTCACAAATATAGGAAAATATGTAATTTCCTAAAACACCGTTGCTTCTCATGAAAACAATTTTTTATTCTGTTTAAACGAAACAATCCAGATTTAAATAAATATATGTTACTAGTACCCACCGAATAAATATTTTTTACTTTTCTTAGATATTTTTTCTCGCAATGCAATACTTAAAACCTATACTTGATTATTTTTTAATCAGTTTCGAGCATCAATATTTCTGTCTAATTACTTCTTGATTGGTGCGTACTATGGAACTCTTCGGAGCCAATTCCGAATAATTTCGCGTTTTTAGAGAAAACAGAGGCTCCAGAATATGTATTGTACGTTCCCATTCTTGCGTTATGCCACGAGCATGAGGTAGGTCGATTCTAAATTTCAGTCAGCATCGTTAATGTCACTCTAACGATTTTCTCGAGAGTATTTATATATGTGTATATATCTCATTAATTAGACTATATATAATAAATTGTTCTATCTATTATAATGGTTTTATCACGCAATTTAATTTTCTCGCTGCACATTTGCATGAATATATAGTTAATTTGATATCTAAATTCATTCTGAGACAATTATCGATCAAATCACCATAACACAGAGAGTAATTTATTATGTTCAATAACCTTCAAGAAGCTTTACGATAGATTTCATTTGAGTGTAAAAAAGAGCAAAGTATAATACCTTAAAATAAGTGATGAACAGCATGATGACGTCGAACGTAGAAAAGGAGAAGAGATATCACGCGAAGAAGACGCCGCGAATTCATCTCGATTATTAATTATATTACTTTTCTCTTTACATTGCGGACTCCCCTCGTGACTAAAAGCCCAAGAGAGCCTGCTCTCGGAAGACAACGGTTTCGTCGTGTCGCTAGAACGCGCGAAATTAACATTGCAAATAAGAGGGCTGATAAAGCCGAGAGCGGCGGCGGCGGCGGCGAGAGGACTGAGTGGAATAATTGGGCTGCGACTTTTTTCGCGGGATCAGCTCCTCGCCCTTCGGTGAGATTATGAGTAATGCGTTCTCCGGCACGTCTCCGCCGCTCTCTGGACTCGCTCGTTCTTCCTTTCCTCTTCCCGCGATCGAGCTCGCCTCGTCCTCGTCCGTCGCTCGACGCGCTCGTCCTTCCCGCGCGCTGATAGAGACCAGCTCTCTCACCGCCGTTCTCGGTCGTCCCATTAGCGTAATGGCTCTCGCGGGGTATAGTCTTCGCATTTAACCCACCGAATTCTCGTCCGATCTCTCGCCGCGGAGCGAGACTGCTCTCTCTCTCTCTCTCTCTCTCTCTCTCTCTCTCTCTCTCTCTCTCTCTC
>NW_022639711.1:264268-301496 GCF_010583005.1 Odontomachus brunneus
AGAGAGAGAGAGAGAGAGAGAGAGAGAGAGAGAGAGAGAGAGAGGGGTCTGAGGTGCAAAAGCGAGCGCGAAAACCCGACTTCAAAGTTATCACCAGCGTTTAGTCTTAAAAGTACGAACTTGCCTCGCTCTCACGGCAGAGATAAGGAGGGTGGACTGACGCGACCCGCGAAACGAAACGTCCAACTTTACGATTCAAAGACACGAAGCTATCTCCCTCACTTATTCTTCCCTTCTCTCTCTCTCTCTCTCTCTCTCTCTCTCTCTCTCTCTCTCTCTCCCTCCCCTCTCTCTCCCTCCCTCCCCTCTCTCTCTCTGTCTCTCTCTAAATCGCGGTCAGCTGTTTGTCACTTTTTAGTGCATCCACTTTATCCTTCCTTTTTCTTTTTTCTTTAACTCAATACGAGCAAACAAGCTGTTTACGTATCTTCCACGCACTCGAGACATTCCAAGATAATAATCCCAGGATAAAATTCGTGTTATGCGATCCAGTTTGTTCTTTCGAGTCGTCGTCGTTTGTAGATCGTTCATGAATATTCCTGCTCGTTAAGATTCGTCTTTTATTCGAGCTTTGTATCATTTGATCAAATGGGATCTTTATTTGCGCGAAAAAAATACGCGCTCAGGATTTTGGCGAGTTTGTGCGGAAGAAAGAGAAAATTTTTCACGTTTCGGTTTAATAAAACTCGTAGAGCCTTTCGCATATTTTGGTCAGTACGGACAGGTGTCTCTCGTTGCTTAAAAACCGACCACAGCTGCAATCTCGAGCGAATGTCACCTAAATTGGTTTTTAATTGAGACAATTAACGCGACGAGAACGCACGTGTTGCCGACATAATGCGGACGTAATAATGAGAGTGAACATTATATAACACATCTCTGACGCAATGCTGTCGCAGCACAGCTACTAAATTAACCCGCAACATAACAATGTCGCAGCAAACAAAAGCCTTTGTTGGTTAACACGTAATCATAATTTGAATGTTTGTTTCAATAAAACGTGTGTCATATCGGCACAATAAAAACGGGGAATTCACTCGTAGTTGTCGCAAGCAGATGCGCGCGATAACAACGCGACGCGACGTTGATGGGAAATCTAACGATCTTTCCACATAAGAAAGACAATGCGTTCTTATAATTTTCCTCAAGTATTCCCTTACCACTGTCGAGCGAACTCACCTCACGAAACATCCGTTCGCTTCTGTCGAGAATCCGATTGTCCGAAGACAAAATGGTACGATAAAAAAGAAAAAAAAAACAATAATTTGCTAAAGTATTCTGTGAAAAAAATAAGATATCGTTTCATAAAGCATGTAACGGGACATGATATTCTCTCGAGTATCTTACAGCAACGAGAAGCTCGGCCAACTAAAGAACCGGTCCGATACTTCGAGGAGCCCCGCCGGACTTCACGAAGAGCAAACCGGACAGTCGGATTAACCCGGAAGGGAAAATTTCCTTTCGGTCGTATTCGCCGCGTGTCACGAGAGAGGTCCCGCGGGTCTCCTTCTCCTACCTCTCGCGCGAAAGCCCAGAAAATCGGTGCGAAAATCCGCGCGACTTCTACGAGTGACTGTACCACTTGGCCGCAGAGCGCTCGGTATAACTTCTGATAGGGAGGGCAGGTTTTAATAAGAGAAGGATTGAGAGCTCGCCCGTACCTGCACTACCACGAACCGGCGGTGGTGATGGTGGTGATGGTGGGCTCTTTCCCGCTTGCGGGACGCCGGAGATAGCAACAATAAATAACTTGTCCCTGCGCGCCGGCTAAAAGCATCCTACCGATCCTACCGGTGACCATCGCCGGTCGCCGTCGCATCGCTTTAAACCGACCTCGATGCACTTCACCTATGGACATCGCGGAGGGATGCAACCCTTTACGCGCGCTTTCTGTCTCTCTTTCTCTCTCGAAACTTCATTTTCGATCAATCCATTTTCGAAGCCAAGACTTCTTCTATTTTCATTTGTTTACCCTCTTATCTAAATTCTTTGATTTAAATGGAATAAACAATTGCTGTGTCATGAAAAGCTAATGTTTTAAGAAAGTGTATATTTCCTTATATAAAAATATTCTATATTAATATAAATAAACATGTTATTACTATTCATTGATTAAACATTTTTTATTTTCCAGAGATATTCTTTCTCTTACAGTAGATTCTTTTTTCTTGGAGCAAGTTCTGACTGAAAACACGTAAAGATTCACTCGAAACGACAATAAAAATACTGCCAGGATCATAAGAGTGAATGTTTTATTTTTATATATTGAGAGAAAAAATATCTGTAAGCTAAATAATATTTATTCGGTAAATACTGATGTTTACTTATATCTAAATTCTTTTATTTAAATGGAATAAACAATTGCTGTGTCATGAAAAGCTAATGTTTTAAGAAAGTGTATATTTCCTTATATAAAAATATTCTATATTAATATAAATAAACATGTTATTACTATTCATTGATTAAACATTTTTTATTTTCCAGAGATATTCTTTCTCTTACATATACAGTAGATTCTTTTTTCAGTACAGACAGTACAGTGAATTCTTAATTCATAAACTATATAAGCATTTCAACTAATTATGATAAATCTTTTTTTTATAGCAATGTATCAGATTCACTCTCCTGTTTCGAAGATATTCACTCGGCGACTCAGCGAAGAATTAATTTCAATTTCATACTCGAATTCGAGTGACGTTTATTTCCTAAGTGAAATTTCACTTGAGCATATTCAGAGAGTAATTTTCTAGAGAGCGTTTCTTTCTATCACATGAGGAGAAGAACGCACAACGGGGCGATGTAGCGAGATATTGCCGCGCGCGAAGTACGAGAGACTCGACTTCGTCGTAGCGTTTCAACGGCGGGCGAAAGTTCCCCTTCAGCGGTTCGGCGAGTCGAAACTCTCGTGTCACGATCATTGCGAAACGGTCGTGCGGCGTGTCATTGCGCGGCCGATGTAACACGTCCGTCAGACAATTGAGGGACTTCTGAGAGGCATTCAGAGCCCTGATCTTTCTCGGTATTAGCGGAACTAATATTCGCAACATCTCCATGTCAATTTTCATGCGCCTGTCAATCGCGAAGAATCACAGGGATGTAACTGTTCAAATAACGAAGTATCGAGATTTCATGTTACAACTCCGATATCAAGTACACCCGCGACTGTTTGTCGCGGCACTAGCAAACGAGTCCAGGTAATCCAAGTATGTTGCACATGTGCTTTTCTAGTGTTCATCTTGAGAGGAATCATTTTGGATTTGAGGCTGCAATTTGATATTGACATTTTGTAGATGTTGTATGATTATTTTTATATATTTCTATTTATTGATGAAGATATAATTAATTTAATAATAATTTTTTCTTAAAAATTTATTATTTACTTATATAGTATATATAAATTACAATTAATTTCCAATTAATAAAATTAATTAATTTTAATGTAAGTAAAAAATTTATAATATTAAATTATAAATTAATTTTTAACATATATATTATATTTATTATATTCATATTTATTTCTTTTTTTTTTTAATAATTTTAAATTTTTTATTTTCTAAAAAAATAATAAAAAATCGAGAAAAAAGGGTGGTCGCGAGACGCTCCTTTTAGAATATAGATACCTCTTCCTGAGTTTCATTAAAATAGGAATAATACTGTAGTTAAAAAATAACAAAACTGATTTAGTAATAACAAAGTAAATTTTGATATTTTAGGCTTTCGCGGTGTCCATGTATATTAGATTTGGTTTCCGGGTTTGAGTCGCGTGGATACTTCTTTATTTGATTCCGACGTTTCAATCCGCTTCATCAGGGAGAAACGACCCGATGTCGAGTTGCTCCTGAGAGGTCTTTCTTTATATAGTGGTTGGCACAAAGTAAATTTTCTTGAAATTTTATGTTAATATTCTTCGTCGTGAGTGAATAAAGTTAAGCGACGTGGCTATTAGCTAGAATGAAGTTCCTTGCAATAGTTATCCCCGCGATAAGTTGGCTGTTGGGGCAAGTTGACTGTTAAGTCGGGGATAAGATTACCTGAGGCAGTTTGGTTATCAACCCGCAAGGTGGCTATCGATCCAGGGGTAAGATGATTATCACCGAGTCGATTATCAACCGGAAGCAAGATGGCAGCTCGTGACCTCAACTTGATTTTTTTTTTGTATCCCCCGCTTTCCTCTCCCGGAGAGAAAACGCGGCTTCCTTTTAATAAATCTAATATGCGCGTTCGCTACTTCATTCATCCGTGTTATTAGCGCCTGCGTTACATTTATTCCACGCTCTGTCGTGGTATTTCCCGCGGCTCGTGTAATTACGCGAGGCCGCCGCGTATTATCGTCACTCGTAATCACGGAGAGTCAGCGGTAATGGCGATTATGATGAGCGGCCAGCTATTGACGATGCGCGCATCCTAAGGCCGATTCCCGCGGAACATGGCGCGGTGCTCCTCCGTCCCTCCGCAATTTCTACATCTCGCAAGATATATTATCGTTTTCGCGATACGCAGGTGGGTAGCTAGGTGCACGCGCACCCGATACCTCACGTTAAGGTATGTATTATCATAGGCCGGTACCGAGCGGAAATCGCGCCGCGCCGCGCCTCGCTTTCTCCTGCGCTCGTCCGGGTCGCGCAGGGCGAATATCGAGTGAGGTGAATACTGAGGAATTTTATTAGAGATAATAAAAAGCGACCTGGAAAAAAGAAGATTCCAATATCTTCTTCATTTTCTCCTTGTCCTTTTCGCGATTTCCGCGCGTATGTATGATAAGATTCGAGCGTGTTATCGCTGCGTGCAATAAGTAACCGCGGATCTAAATAATTGATCTCACACCTAAATTCACGTACAACGAATGTTTCTTCGCGGTCTCTGTCATGGAGGACTCTCTGATGAATTTGGGACTCGCTCGTTTCTCAATGAATCTCCTACAAATCCATATGATATCATGGTGATAATATATCATTACCATCGATTGATATAATATCATATGATATCATGGTGATATCATGATGCACAAAATGACTGATATTATAAGATGACTGATATATTGAAAAATCATGAAAATATATATGATATCATAAAATATATATATATATTTACTACATTACGGTATCTCTAAGCCGTTGTTATTTGACAAATAATCACAAATCCATGAATCTCCAATTATTCTCCAATCTTATCCCATACGAGAAATATTGATCTAAACATCCAAATAATAACCTATGAATATGGAATGTATTCATGGGCCGTTATTGTGATAAATTACACTCCGATATAAATCTGATCCGTAGTTAATTGCGCTCTCATTCGAGGATTGTAAGAAATTTACAGCTACGAATGTCGGCCTTAAGCCGATCGTAACACGAACAGTTGCGTACGAACGATAAATCGCCGTCGACGTTTATCCTTTCGCGACAGCTTTTCGAAAAGTTTCACGCTACGATACGCCACGCAGGATCGGCTTGCTCACGGTAATTAATAGCGCGAGGGAATGCACAAAGTGCATGCCGCGCTCATGCACTTGCGGCGGATTCCGGATTCGCGTTATCTCGGGCGTTTTGCTCGCGGCTAATCTACCGTTTCCGCGATTACGAAATCGCGTTCCCTCTCGCGAGTCGCTCGATCGTGTCGCGAACAGCGACTCACTCTCACGCCACGCGCAATTATTCGTGGTTCCGCAAAAACGGCCGTTGCAAATTTCTTTAATTATCTTGCGAAGGGCGGCTCTCACCGGCGTTTAATGACGCCACGATCAGCAGTTGGAGATTGTGGGGAACGATTTTCCCGCATATATATATATATATATATATATATATATATATATATATATATATATGGAAAAAAAAACAGATATGGTGCACATAACCAGAAATATTTAGTTGTGAGCAGTGTAGTTGCATCACTCTAATTACCTTGTGTGATGATAATGTATATAGGGGCAATATGACTTACAGTTAGTTACTTTGGTACATCAACCATATTAATATACTTGTGTTAGGTCTAGTTGTGGTAATTAGAAATCGGTTGGGATAACATTTATACCACGGATATACTTCAGTTGGAGCAACCAGATATCGTCATCGTAACTCAACAATTGCTCTGTGGTTACAGCAATCACATCATTAGTTTTGTTCTATATCTTGCTGTTCTGGTATTTGCTATCTATAACCAGATTTATACGTGTAGGTCGATCATATTGTTTTTGCCGTGTACGCGCGAAGAAAATACACCGCGACACTTGGACATGCCGTAGCGTGCGTTCGCGGCGACGTAACGGATTATCAGTATTTTATTCGTCGTTTTACCAACCACCGTAATGCGGGCGATTGAGAGAAACGCGGAGTATGCGCGATAGCTGCGCGGCCGAGTCGATAAGACTCATCAAGATTTGCGATAAGTCGATTCATACCGAAGTGTAAAGTGAAATCGCAATCCAGACATGCGTGCGACCATTATCTGTTTCTCTTTAATTAATAGATCGCAGAATAAAACGTAGTTTATCCTTCAGATAATGATAGTATTACTACGATAAAATCCCCGCGCTATTAATTTGAAGTATGTTTTAATTTTACATGCTTATAACTGCAAGAGCCGGATTACCTCTAATCAATAATTTGTTCGCAATAATGTTTAAAAAGAAAATAACAATATCGTTATCACAGCAGCCAAAGGTATTGAGTCATGATTCAGACACGTTCTCACGAGGAGAGAAATCCGCGCGCTAGCACGAGAAGGAAGCAGTGAGCGAAACGAAAGAGAGGCTGACGAGGGTTGTAAAATATTTACAGCCTCGCGACGGCCGCCTTGTCATTTGCGGGGGTGATACCTCGATTTCCCATTCGGAGGCTCTTTGTTTTCTCCTCGAGCTCACTCTTAGCTCTCTTTTTTTCTCTCTCTCTCCCTCCCTCCCTACTTTCCTCTTCGCGTTGAGGCGAGGCGCCTTGAGAGAGTCGGGTGCGCGGTTTAACTGCCGGCTATCGATAACTGCCACTTACCCAACTGCATCACTTCCGGTTGCGAACTACCGTTTACGAGTTTACGGCCCACCGGTCACGTTTCGAGCCCTTTTCGTCGGGAATGGGCGCGTCAGATCTGGAATTAGTTCGACCGAGCGCGCGCGGCTTCCTTCGGGGATTCGCTTTCGCAACAATTTGGCGAACGAGCCGTCGTCAATCTACCGCGACGTGAACGAGGAGACAGTCGCGCGATGAAACGACGAGCGAGCGGATTCCTTCGCGCGCGGCTGATGTAATTCGTTTTCACCTAGGAATTCGATGAAACGCAACGCGAGCAATGTTTCGCGAGTGGGTCAAAACACAGTTTTAGACATTCAGATCTGAATATATCACGTGAGACAAGTTTCAAGTGAGATGCTCAGACTTGAATTTAAAGTTAGACGTGAGTGTTTCAGCTCAATCGCAATTACAAATGTAATGTCGCATAAATTGTATGGTTCAAGTAAGAAACTTAAGTCTAACTCTAAATTCACATTCAAGTGTTTCACGTGAGACAAGTTTCACGTAACGACTATTAATAGGGCTTATTGGTGTTTGTGATCACGATTTAACTATCGAAGAACTGTCATCTAATTCTGAATTAAAATACGAGTATCTCACTTGAGATAAGTTTCAAGTAATAACTATTAATGCGAGTCTTCTTAACTGAATATAAACGACGTTATTTAATATTCAAAACGGACGCTTTACGCGTGCACGATGTTGCAATGCGCATCTAAGCGTGCAGCTCGATATTATTCCGGCATTATGCAGCCACTGGATATAATGACGTAAATTCGTTTGAAACTTTTTTTCCCTACTTTTTTTCCAGTGATCTGTTTATTAGCGTTGAATAACAAGAGTGTGTGCGTATATATTCGAACGTAATAGAACACGTAGTATTTTTGAACGCGCGACTTTAGCTCTCAATAAGAGGCGGTATTAATTATAAAATGTTTTATTACTCGCGTCACTTTTAATTTTTTGTTTCCTTCCTAATAACCCCGCCATATGCGGACGGTGCAGGTTGTACTTCACACATCGCAACTAATCTAATTGCAAATGGCTCTGTTTATTTTCAACGTCGCGCATTAAATTCATCCTTAATTAGCAGATCACGAAGATCGCGGTTGTTTAAAAACAGTCCCGCCATTGATCACACAGTCATGCTCTTACGTAGTCGTGTGCCTATAATTGCGATTTAACTAGCAAATTAATTCTTTTTCTTCCGCGAATCGCCTCTAATTTTACCTTGTTGATGCGCATGCAAGCGCGAGCAATTAGTCGGAAGGAACATTGAAAAATCGCGACTGAGATAAATCGGCCGTGTCGATTAGCGGATCAATTAGCGTCGCATAAATCGAATCGTACGGACACGTTTTATAGTGTATATCACGCGGACAGCATTTTATAGTGAAAATTATTGTAGGGGATTTTATTATCTAGGAATAGATTGACGTTCTCTCTCTACGGTAATACACACATTATTCTTTCGAATTCATATGTGTTATTTATATTTTAGGAATTGAAATGTGCTATTGAAACACTTGCTGCGTTTCTAGCAAAATTTACTGTGATCTAAGATCAACCTCACTGACAGTCCAGTTTCCTGCACTATTAGAAGCATAGTAAAATTGAAATAAATTTATATGAAGCACATAAGATAATATAATGTTCTCTCCGTGCACGCGTTGTTTGTCCGCGCAATACATTGACGTCCGGCACGAATACACAATCTACGCAACACCTTTATTCTCATTCCCGCGTTCGCGCGTGCGCAGATTATTCAGCTCATTTCGCAACGCGGATTTGCTTTTTGCGCTCTCCATTACGCAAATTTGTTCGACGTAATTGATACTCGAGATTACGATGTTTTCCTCTCACCGCGATTCCTGCCGTGTGCTCGCGCGGATTAGGTCGCGCCAACAATTTATTTTTTTTTATTACACATTGAAATCGCACTTGATGGAAGGTTGCGCCACCGCGATCGAAAATTCATTGCGCGTCTTGTGTTTCTAACAAGGAGACGCAAATATTTATAACGCGTTCGTCTTTTCCTCTCTGATATTTTATGCGAATTGATTAAAATATCTTAGCGCTGTTAGCCAATGCGGCTTCTAGAATTTGCAAAACGATAATTTTTAGAAGTATCATTATCTCTAAAAGTAGCAATGAAGAACTTCAAGATACAACTTAGAGGCGATTGGAAACATACGGACATTTTATTTTACATATATATCGACTTCCCTAAGAGCATAATATCTTAATTATATAATAGAATTTCTTAGAAATTCTGAACAATCACAGAGATATATTATTCTCAGCTCCAAATTTCGCAGAGATTAATTTATAATTAATTGAACAGTATATTAAATTAGCGCTGAAAGAAATGACGAGATTAAGATAATCCGTATCGAGCGCCGCGCATTGCCAAGTGCTATGAAGCGATATAGAAAGTAAACGCGCGTAAAATTACGAGATAACATGCCTTCGTGATCCCAGGCAGCAAGAGAGAGAGAGAGAGAGAGAGAGACACAGAGAGATCTCTAATGAATACTGCCGATAGGGGCAACCCCGGACATAACACGCGCACGCGAGCGAAAGCGCGCTCGCGCACAAGCCCGATCCGCTCGCCCGAATTTCAATTCGGAGCGGACGTCGTTTTTGCGTCGCGGGAATGAGGGTGATTAATTGCGCGCGAACACTCGTGCGGAACGCTCGGGAGGAAATGGACGAAATGGAGCGGACTCGTCGGCGCGCAATCGGGAATCGCGATCGCCGTTAGAGCGGTGTGCGCTTCGGTTAGAGGGCCGCGTGTCAACCCGCGGCCGATGATGTATGACAGATTGTTGCACTATCATCGCGGTCGCTCCGGCTCCTCGCGGCGACGCGCCCAGCATCCGTCCATCGCCGGCCAGCGGAGAGTCGGTCGGGGCGCCCGAGAGAGTTCGCGCGGGCAGAAAACCAGCGATCGCTCAAGCATGGAGAAAACCGCGCGTTACATTCGCGCGAATTACGTACTCTCTCTTTCCGCGCGCGCGGTGCGCTGAAAATCATCGGCGGCTTTTTGAGCGCCCGGCGACACCGGCAATTAGAGCGTGAACTTATTAAATTCGCGCCGGCGAAGGCAGCGCGGAGTTTCACGCGGGCTCAATTGGAGAAACGATATCGTGCTCTCTCTCTCTCTCTCTCTCTCTCGCGTGCGTCCTTTGAATTCGGCCGAGAGTTGAGCGGAGTGTCCCGTAAATTGGCCGTAAGATAAAAGTATTAATTCGCGGACACAAACCTAATCTTGGACATTCTTATTATTTTGGTATTTAAATACGAATATTTAAACTTTTAACAGAATGCATGCATACACTCAATATTTGTATATAAAATATTATGTTAAGTTTTAACCGTGACATTTGGAATTCCGCCTGAATCGGCAAAGCATTTCCTCGAATAAATTGAGAAATTACACTCCGATCGAATTAAAGAATATACGCCGCGCGGTGTATGTAAGCACGAGGTGGAAATTTTAAACCTGACGAAAACCTGATCACTTATTTTCCCCTTGCTATTTAATTATTACCGACTATCGCGCGGAATCTCCAATTAAAAGTTGATTAAGACATGATCCCGCGCTCGATATCAATCGCCTTCTGATTCTTTGTCCAGATAGGGCCGTTTTACTCCCGCGAAGATTAAAATCTTTACCGCATCACGTCCAACGGCCGTCCGAAATATGGTCGATACGCTTCCAACGGTACAGCTTCATTAAGCGCGTACCCTCGTCGACGACGACGACCCTTACGAGATCCCTCTCTCGTCGTCCCGAAAAATTCCCTCGCTTCCCTACGGGCCCTTGGCACTGCCAGGCCCTTGGCAGCCGTGTCAAATCGCGGCCGTCAGTCATTCACGGACATGAACATGCAGTGAACGCGTACGCGCTCTCGGCTAATCGCGTGCAAATTTATTCCGAGTGAGCGCGCGCGGTGCGCTCCATTTCGCGATACAACACACCGCGCATTTAGTAAAACCGTTTGCACATTGGCGAGCAATAATAAGCTGCGAATCGCGAGCGGGCGAATGTTAAAACGAGCTCGCTTGTTAAGCAGCATCCGTGGGCAATTAAATGCAACGAGCGGGCATGCACCGTGAATATTGATAACGCACATCGCTCTGTCGGCGGAAAGAATTGCACGACAGAACAAACAAAACGCGAATCACTTCTAATAACTTTAATTAGATGTTGATGAGACATTGATATTCATGTTCATGGAGAGAAGAAGCGGCAGTAAGAATTTTGTATGCATAGGAAAAACAGTGCTTGGCCCATATATAAATCTGATTGTGCTAACCAGATGCAATATCGAAGATGGTTGGTGCAACTGGATTTATGCGCTAAACATACTGTTTTTTCACGTGGCAATTAAAGCACAATGCTGAAAAAGAGCCAAAATTTGCCTATGAGGGAAATGTATGAAATCAGTCTATCTTTATCTTTGATTGCCTGCTGAACTCGAATATGAAGCTTAAAATTATCCAAAATGTGGGGAAATATGTAAAAATATAGTTTTTCTACAGAAAAGCTTCCTATTACAGCAAATACTTTTTCAATGAACGATTGGTCAACAAAAAAAGTCTTAATTAAATTATTTTTATTGATATCTGTGTGTTTAACAGATTTCCTAAAACTTTAATTTTTTTCATGACTAAAAAAATTATTTTATTTAAATAAGAAAAAAATTTAGGTTCAAGTAGATATGTGTTAATTAATACCCACCGAATAAATATTTTTTTATTTTTTAGATATTTCTTCTCTCACAATGCATGATCAGCAGCAATCGTTTTTTCTGGCATTGTGATATTTTATATTTGTTCGTGAAAATATTAAATTGATTTTGTCCTTCTACTTCTGCTTGAATTTTGTCCGGTGAATCTCGCTCCCACTATCGCACGATTCGCGTAGCTTGTCAGTTACGCACTTGTGCACGTGGCTTAAAGCGCGATACTCCGCTCGCGTTTCTTCCTCTGCGCGTGTATCAATTACGCGTTACGCATCCTCAGGGCGTTTCGCACTCGCCGCTAACAGCACGCGAAACTGGTAATACATAAATTTATTTTCCGTTTAATAACCCAAAAATTACGTCAAGCCGCGCGGGAAAAGTAGCGAATTACAGCTAACGTGAAAGCGTAATTTCGAACGGCGAGTCATTTTTCGCTCTTCTTCTACTTTTTTCATTTCTTCAATCTTCCTTGTTGTTTTTCTTTTGCAAAATCGGTGTCGCTTCGAGCGATCCGACCGCGGGCCGTAATTTGCGGCCCGACATTCTGTAACGGCCAGTCCTCGGGATTATTATTCAACGGCCGTCACACGGGGGAACTTTTGCGGGCGTGATTACATTAACATTATTAACGTATTTATTGGCTTGTATATCAGGTCTAATTAACAGGCGGAAAAAGGTATCGGCGTTCTGGGCTCGGCTCGCAGTTCGTGATAAAATCGCGAGAGGTGGCGTTACAGACGAGGTATACTAATCGCCCTCGTATTATTTATCGATATACCAATAATTATTAAGTCATTTCCCATATGGAACAGTTGACTTAATACGCCATAACACATCATGATTATACGTCGCGCATATGATTAGCGTTTACGTAATTGTCGCTCGCATAGGTTACAGCTCGAACGCACGTCGAGAGTCGATATTCACTTATGTAAACGGGTGAAACTACATTCGGTGTAGATACGCCGCGGCACTGCCAAACAGATAAGAACGTCGTGCTTGACACGCAAACAGGCGCCTCGGGATAAAAGTGGAACCGCGATGAAAACTAAAGCGCATCTCGTTGACCCTCTCTCAGGCTCTGAACTCTCTTGTCGATAAAAATGCTTTTAAACGTGCTTACAGGTCAACCGGGAAGCTCATAAAGACATTTAGAGACACTTTTATCGGTTACTCAAAAAGATCACTCTATGCAGTCATAGCGAAAATTATCTAGATACGAGAAATTAGTTAAGATAGATAAATGCCAGTAGGCATATATTTAGCTATAAAAGTAATGTAATAGCAGCAATAGTAAAAATTTCAGCTGCAGCAGCAAATTTCTAGTTGTAGCAACAGATATATTTTCAATAAACCACGCTAAGAGAAAAGCAATCTGAGAAATAAAGAATATTTATTGTGAGTACTATAATAACGTATTTACTTGTACTAATATGAAATATGTCGCTGTAAAACTAATAAACACAAAGCAATATCACATATGTTTTGTATTCAATCAATACAGATAGCAGGGACAGGATTTTTATGTCAGCTACTTTAAGCGAAATTTAACAAGGAAGTCTCTCCGTGACGGCCGTCAGGCCAGTCACACTTCTTATAAAAGTGACTGTGGTAGACAAAAAAGACGAGAGACAGACGAGTGTAATAAATCTCACACCCACCTAAATTTGCTTGCAAATATTGCTAGATGCTGCTGCCGTAAATTCTACGTATCGCAGATACAAAAAACAGCGATAAATTGTGACATTTAGAATTCTGCCTGGAACCAGCGAGACATTTTTTCGAGTAATAAAAGAGAGTTCGGAATAGGGACAGTCAAAGTCTGGCGCTCTTCGCGCGCCCATAAAACGCACGGGATTTGCAATTACAAGCGCTTACAAGCGACCGCGCGTACAATGTATCGCTCTGGCCGTCCGGTACATCCTTAATAGCACGAGGCGCGGTGAGGTGAGGGGAAATGAGGCAAGGAGGCCGTGAGACGCGATAACCGACCGTCCATCGGAACCACCTGCGAAAAAGCGACGGAGACATGCGGGTCCTATCTCCCCTCCACGCGGAGGATAATGCATGCGTACACGTCGGAATACTCAATTAGGCCGAACGCATTCGTACCCTCACTGCGCGTAATTAATAGCGGACCGTTGCGAGGCGCGCCTTCAGCGGCGGCCGCTGTCGCGACGATACGTAAGATTGCGGGTTATTTAGCAGACGGACGCTATCGCGATGCTGCATCTACGACATCGCGATACGTAGCGCACGAGCGCGCTCCTTCGACGGTGGACGCGCGTGGAAAATTTATATGCGCGCGCGAGCTTGGTACGCACGCGAGAAAATTGACGTAAACACATAATTCTCCGGCTAATGCGATTCTCATACGGACGTCGCGGAGTAAGGATAGAGATAAGCGAGTCGATCGATAAATATCGATTCGATGGGGCAGGAGACCGCCGAGAGATAAGGGCATCTGCGCGTTCTGTCGAATCGTGCGAATTCGCAGATTTTTGTTTTCATCAGTATGGCGTACGCGGGAAGAATATATATATATATATTTTTTTTTCTAGTAAAATCTCTAATAAAATTGAAATAAAAGAATTTTACATAGGAACAGGTCCACATAGGAATCAATCGTAGAGGAAGACATTCCGCGCTAATTTTGACTATTCGTTCCACTGAACGTGTACTCTCTTGAAGTGAATCAGTGAAACATCATTGAAAACAGTAAATGTACACTTATTTGTAGCTATAAGTACAGAACTGAAACTGCTCAGTGCTATATTTATAACTGATATCAGTGACTATTCACTGATTCATTTTAAGAGAATAGAAAAAAATGTCATTCTACTGCTAAAAAAAGTGATTACCTAGTTTACTTTCCTTCCTCTAAGTAATGATTATCTTCAACAGAGTACTACTAAAGATCTGTTTCTAGCGAAACATACTAAAAAACAGTAAAAAAAACCCAGTGAAATTTACTATAACAAGGTAGACCTGATTAACAGTCTATTTCCCCCTGCACTACTAGGAACATGCAGTAAGATTGAAAAAAATTTACATGAAATAACAACTATAATATTCTCTCCGCGTGGACGCATACAAAGTCGTTTCTTTTCGTTAACACGCGAAATGCTAATTTCGACATGGACGCGCAACCTTTGACGATTCATACACGCCGCGACCTTGCGCACGTATCGATACCGTAATCGACGAGAGAGATTCGCGTGAGTGACGGGAGGTATGATGTGCGGGAGGTGAACATTGCCGAATAACGACGCGAATTCTTCGACGTCGTTAAAGACGATTATTTGTAATCATTAAAAAAAACGAATTATTTACTTTCACGTCCGCTTAAATTTATGTCGCTCATGATTAATTCTTCGGCGCCCGCGTATAAATCGCCCACGTCAATTTAATATCGAGTGTGCTCGGTCATCAAGAATTATTTATCAATCTTCAACAGTGCGTACAGACTCTCTGTCTCTCACACATTCTCT
The DNA here is from genome assembly GCF_010583005.1 of Odontomachus brunneus. Lineage (NCBI taxonomy): Eukaryota > Metazoa > Arthropoda > Insecta > Hymenoptera > Formicidae > Odontomachus > Odontomachus brunneus. Next base: position 279,518 of record NW_022639711.1, read on the forward strand.
CTCACTCTCTCTCTCTCTCTCTCTCTCTCTCTCTCTCCCTTTTTCTCGGCAAGATTACGCAACCGGTATTATGCTTAAAAATTACACAACCGCAAATTGCATATCCATCAACCGTATCGAGTGTATCCCGCGCGTCGTTTCCGCGTTACTTTGCGGATCATATTAATCGTGACAGCCGACGATTAGCTGCTTCGATGAAGATTACTTTCCCAATTATTCAGCCGGCCTATACAGCGGTGATAAATCGTGCATGGGTCCGTGAGCGACGATTCGCGCAAGACGTGTCGTCTCCGATATTTTTGCCCGCGAAACCACTTTTGCAGCAAATTCAGCCTTCCTGTGCCCCGGCCATCACGCGTCCCGGCGTGTATTTTCAACGTTCTTATTGTTAATTGACCAGATCGTGATGTTCGTTCCGCGCAATTTAGCGACATGCCATCGGCGGCCTGGACCGTGACGAGCGGCGTAAATTAGAGATAATTAAAGGAATTATTGCAATTACCGCGGCCGATTCGCCGCGTAGCACACTGCGGCGCGTTGCGATGATATCTGATAAATAATCTCATTAGGCTGCCTTAAAGGATCACACGATCCGTACCTGATGAAAAGGCCAGGTGTATCCGTGTCTGGAATTGATTCTTCAACGAGAAGATCTCAAGATGCCGGCAATTTTTCTAATTAATGAAGGCGATTGTGAAAATGCACGAGATATCTCACGAACGAGACTTTGAGAGTTCTCGTTGCGCGCTTCAGTTCGCGTAGATTTCAGCCGAGTAGAATGTGAAATTGAGCTAGTGAGACATTTGAGACATCGCGGAGAGGCGCGATATCATTCGAAAGTGCGCGCCTAGTGAAAATGATAATCAAACGAGCGCGATTTTATATGGAGCAGAACGTGTAATTACACTCGTCGCCTTGCGCGCCGGCTCGCTTCCCGTAGGCAGGCAGGCAGGCAAGAAGGCAGGCAGGTAGGCAGGCAGCTGCAGGCGATATCACTCACGACTATGTTTGGTTATTACATTAATCGCGTTTACCGGCCGTAATTGCCGCGATGCGTCGTCACGGCGGAGCATTTACCGAGAAAAAAGAATGATATGCAACTTGATGATCGTACGGCTTCTTCGCGGAAAAATACCGGCGAAATCATCGCATTGCTAACGTCGAAAATAATCATTTTTTTACAGGAATTTTACACGGGAAAAAAGCTTTGGTTGGATTAACCAAGTATCCGGTGAAATATGAACGAATCAGAAAATTCCGGTTGAGCTTACCAGAATTTTGTTCGAGTTAACAGAATTTCTGTAGACAGCGTTCTGATAACTCTCTCTTTCTCTCTCTCTTTCTCTCTCTCTCTGTTGAACTGAAATTTTCTGATTTTGTGTTTTCGTATTTCGCCAGAAATTTGAATAACCAAACATTTTTTTTAGTGTATTTCTCGCGAGAGTCGACCGACCTGTTCATCTCACGCTTCGATTTCCGAGCAAAACAAAAATAATAATAATAACGAAGAAAAATGCAAAAATCGTCTATTAATACGCAGTATAAAGCTATAAAATATTGAAATCGAGATACAATGTATGAAGATAGATCATCGTTATAATTGTCGCAAATACCACACGACTATAAAAAGGCAAATTATCGGGACGCATACAGAAACAATTCCGAACAATAATAATAAAAAGAAAACTGAGATGCAGAAGAGCCTCTTATAATGCGCGGTATGAGGCGTAAAATGATCTGTAGGGTGTACGGACAGATCATCGTTATAATTATCGTAAATACCGCGCTATTACAAGCGGGCAAATTACCGTAGCGCGTAAGCTCGCGTCCTTACAAGCCAAGCCTTTTCGCGCACGCAAATGGGCTCGATTAATTTCGGATGCTGACTGCGTCCCGAGAGAGGACGCGAGAAATTCACACGGCTGATAGAGAATTTACACGCACGTTCAATGCGCGCAATTTACAGATGCAAACGTGTAAATATAAATTGCACAATCGCCCTCGAGATTCTTCCGGGCATAAATTATTTTTGCATTTGAAACCAACATATTTGGTACATATCATTCGGTTGGCACATTACCACATTTTTTACTCGTGTCGAGTAGGATATAGTATTAATGAGAAAGCAAGACACACAAACGGCAATTAAATTTTTCGATCGCAATTACCAAACATCTGGTTGATCCCAATCAATTATCCGGTTTGTTAGGACGATGTTGGGTCCTGATAAATCATATAACGTAGCATGACAATCAGGAAACTTTATCTATAATCGGGATCTGGGATAACATCACTTTATACAAACCAGATAATTGATTGGAATCAACTCGATTAAGACCATGGGAAAAATTCCTAATCGCAGGTGCAGCAAAAATATTTAAAAAATAAAAAATACTTATTCGACGAGTATTAACAACATATTGTACTAATATAAAATATTTTCCAAATAAGAAAATATACGTTCTTTCTACCTTAGCTTTCCACGACAGTAATTCATTATTCTGTTGAAATAAAAGGATTTAAGTAAATATATTGTTATTTACCCATCGAATATATATGGTTGCTATTTTTTAGATATTTTTTTCTCTCGATGTACCGAGCCATCGTCGAGATGATGAAGTTACACAGTCGTGAGAAACTTCGTAAGAGGGGATAATATGCACTGAGAGAAATTATTCGATAAAAAATAAATAAATGAATATTTTCGATCAAAATAAATTTTTGTATCCGATCAGGAAACATCTGATGAGAAATATTGGTTCATAATTTTTTGATTGGATGGTTTATCTGATGAAATGCCATTATGATCGAAAGTATTCGACAAAATTTAATCGGATATCCCGATCGGATATAAAAATTGATTGGAAATATCTGTTTGTTAATTTTTTATCGGATAATTTTTTCTCAGGATACAAAATCCGGTTCCTGGATTCCCGTTTCGACAACAATATCCTCTTTTCCAATGTAGGAACAAAACGGCGTCCAGGGCGCGACTCTCGCGATGTATCGCTTTACGGTATGTCGGTGACGTCCAGCATCGCGTCGTAAAATAGCGTTATTTAGGACATCGATTAATTTTCACCCGGTCGAACGGGTCCCGCGGGCTTTCCCGCCTGTGTAGCACGATCGCCCGGGGTGGACGGAATGCGCATTAAACTAAGTTATTGTCCAGAGAGAAGTAGAGCGGTTTATGCAGCGGCCAAGATTGTAACCGGCCGTGGCTGCTGGCGAACGTAAAGATACTCCTCGAGATTCGGGTCACGTCGCGCAAGAAATCTTCCGTCCTCGGAGTTACCTTGAGGTGTGCACTAATCGCCGGAACGGTCTTGATGCGCCATGCAACTGCGATATTTGAATTTTCCAGTCGTATGTATAACCGATTTATATGTTAGGTTGTGCAATAAAAAATAAAAACTATTTATTCGTACTCTAATAACATAGTTACATCCAAATTCTTCTATTTCAATAGAATAATTGCTTTCATGAGAAATTGTGCTAAGAAAACGTATATATTTTCTTATTTGAAAAATATTTCATATTTTATAATAATATATTAGAATGAATATATCATCAAAAATGTCATATAGTACCCATCGAATAAGTTTTCTTAAACATTTTTTTTCTCTGTGTACCTGACTGGAAATTCGTTCTTTGGTCTTATCAAATTGTTCACAACCAAATACCTGGTTTGTGCAAAGCAATCGGATTCTCATTATTGATAAGGTTCCTGATTGCCGCGCTGCGTTACATGATTCATCTCAGGACTCAGTAATCATTTTAACAAATCAGGCGATTGATTGGGGTCAACCTGATCAGAGAACCATGGGATAAATTCTATCGGCCACTCGCGCAACGATATTACACGTACAATCGGAAGTTCGCGAACGAGTTGAATCGTCGAAAAATGTGATGTCGTAACCGCTCGTACGCAGTCGCGAGCTCGTTTCCGCGGCTACGAAACCGCTTCAAAATCCTGGACGAAAACATAAAACTCGGTCGGAGAAATACACGGAGGATGATGTACGTCGAGAAGCAGAGAGCAAGAGAGAGAGAGAGAGAGAGAGAGAGAGAGAGAGAGAGAGGCGCGGACGGAGAGACAGCTGATATACATGGGATAGGCAGGGCAGAGCCGTGCACCAGGGGTTGTCATTAACTGGGAGCTCACTCGGGAGATAACTACTACCTGCCACCACGGCGGGGCTCATTTTCCTCGCTGACCTCCTCCCGCCCCTCCTCCCTCTCACTGAGCCGCCTCCTCCTCGGTCTCCTCGCTCTCCACCACCCGCTCGGGGGAGTTGCTTCGGCTCATTACAAAAAGCACGTGAGCCCGCTGCTGCTGGCTATTTATTTCCGAATGGTGCATATCACTTTTCGTAATGGGCCTCGCGAAATTAAAAGTATGCCCTCCGGCGCCGAATCGCGCGCACGCACACATGCGCGTATCGCGATATATCGCGATAAACTCGCCTCTCCTATCTCTCCTTCCTCTCTGTCTTTCTCGTACGCGTGTGCGAGCTCTCTGTCTCTCTCTTGCTCTCTGTCTGTCTCTTCTTTCCTCTTTCGTATCTTCTTCTTCTTCTGCTTCTTCTGTATGCCGCTTTCTCCTTATCTTCTTCTTCTTCGTCTTCTCTCCTGCTCCTCCATCTCCTTCTCGTCTTCAATCTCCACTTCGCGAGCCGGCCTCTTCCGAGACATCGACGACCCTGGGCTATTAAGAACCAATCGCGCTTTTTTCTCTCGTCGCGGACGCGCCGCAACATTGATAATGATTCTCGAAAGTTACTTAAGTGTCGCGTACACGACGGCCCGGGTATAAATACCGTGACGCGCGATGCCGCTCGTTAAAATTCAACGTTGTCTGCCGTCACGCTATGTAGTACGGGCCACGTCGCTCTCTCTCTCTCTCTCTCTCTCTTTCTCTCTCTCTCTCTCTCTCTCTCTCTGTCTCCCAGGGTACTCGAGAAACTCGGGGAAGACGTATCTGCCGGAGTTACGACGCGGTAAATGCGCGGCGCCGCGCTTTAGCGTGATTTAACGCGCATTCCACGCCGCGAAGTAAATAATTTCGAATCGCTTATTATTATTATTATTATTATCGTTATTATGATTATTATTGCATAACGAGACCGTGTGGAACAATGTGCGAGCTGTCTCTTCCGATTATACTGAACTGCCACAGTTTATCGTGTAAACTGCAATTTCCATCTTTCGACAGCTTTGCTTTCGTCCTTCCATTCAAGCAAACACCTTCGTGTCTTCCGTTGTCTCCTTCTTGCGTTCTTTTTTCTCTTTTTTTTTTTTTATTTTTGCGTAATATCATGTTTTCCATTGTTACGCGAAGTATCAATTTCCCTCTTCATCTTAATTGTCACATTCATAGGCATTTGTTAATCGGCCACGTCTGTTACTTTCTTTAATTACGAGCCAGCGTGCCTGGCAGGCTCGCACGCGGGTCAGGGTTCATCGGTCAGCCTCCTCCTCCGCGGACAGCTGTGTTTCGGCCCATTAGCGAAGCACCCCGCGTACCAGGACGTGTTTGTTGAGCGCTCCCTTCTTTTTCCTCTCTCCTCTTAATGCCTCTTACACTCGGCCGCACGCATACGCGCGCACGTATGCGGCGGTGGCGGCGGAGGAGGAAGAGAAGGCGGTGGTGGTGGAGAAGGGAAATGAAATTTCGTCGGCTAATTGAGTTTAAGCATGCGAGTGCCTTTCCCGAGAGCAGTACAGGTGTTTCCGCGGCTTAATGCGTCCTGGAAACGCCCGTTCACAAAAACGAATAGGATGTGGGTAATATCCTTAACTCTCTGTCTCCCTCCCTCTTTCTCTTTCTCTCTCTCTCTTTCTTTCTCTTTTCTTCTGTTTTTCCCTCTTTTATGGACACGCCCTGGATGCGTTATTACGTTCTCCATGCGCGTAATTATCCGTGCGCGAATTTATCGCGAGGGTGTCACAGGATGCGATTAACGTCTCAACGATAAACTTCTTCCCATGGCTGCGAATGATGGATCAAGCGAAACCGTCGGTTGCAACGGAGGAAGCTCGCGCGATTTTGACAGAGATTCACTTGGAAAAAAATACACGATGGTGGCAATCATACAAATGACAACCATACGATTATGACATGAAGAATTAACGTACACAGTTCAGTAAACTATTTTGTAGTTATTACGAGTGAAGCCGAATGATTGCGAGAACTAACTATGCAGTTTTTGCAATCATTCGACTTTATAGTTTGTGAAAATAGATTTGTGTGTTAGCAAATGTAATTCAGCTTTGAAAGGTGGACGGTTGTATCGTCGTCTAATTCCACCGAGCTGTGGTATATGGATATTGTCAAGAATAATTATTAGACACTGGCGGGTTATACTTGGTATAATATATTGAGATCTAGCTATACAACAATAAGCGGAACAGAGATTTTGTCAGTACGATCGCTCTTCTTCGACTCTGTCTTTTTTCGATTTTCACGCAGTATATAAGTCTCGTCGTTTACAATACCTAGCGTTACTCATATCTTATACAAAAAAGCTCATATATATTAGACACACCGCAAATCCAAACATGCCATTTTGTCTGAATCTTTTTTTGAAAACAGTTTCTTACTGTTTTAGGTCTGGTCACTTGACACATTTAAACGTATTAAATTATAGCTTACACGTCCCTCAAACCTACTAAATAACGTGAGTTGAAACCGCAAGAAGTGTGTAAAAAGAGCCTCGGCCAAATCACACGCTTATGCATTTAAAAATAACACACTTGAATTTGCGGTGTGGGATATACCGGATGCTTCAGAGTATTATAGCTGCGCAGTGACATCACGAGCCAAAAATTGTAACTTAATGAATCGAGATAGAGCGAGTCGGAAGTTAAATTAATCGATTCATCGAATTGTAATTCCCGATCTCAACCTCCAACACCTGGTCTGACACGGCAAAGGCTTGATAATTAAAGGCGTGAGATCTATGAGGAAACATTTTATTAAATTTTATCAACGCTCTTTGCATACCTCCGATATCCGAAAGCCGGACGCATCGACTCGTTCTTATCCGATAAACACCATCCGTATTCAATCCGGATTACAGATATCGCGAATTGTCCGATGTAGATCTCCCACGTGATCTCACGTGTCTGCCGGCGAGTTAACAATAATTCCCCGTAATTGCGAATTAAAGCTCGCTATTACGCTCTTACTGCGGATAAACTCGCTTCAATCTCGCTACGTGGCCGAGAGCGCAAAAAAAAAGGAAAGGAGACATACACGGCCAAGCGGCTCTCGCAGCCGCAATTGCCGTGAGAGCCGATGATTAACGCACTATTTATGCTAATTCTATTAGCCTTGCAACAGTGCATCCGATAATATCAATTCAGCCGTTTTGCCGTGCGCGGTTCGCGCTAATCGCGCCTACCGACCGCGTCCGCGTACATCTCGGCCTTCTCGATCGAACGCGCCACGAGTAGGATTATAATTTCTAATGTTCGGGACGCGCGCGTACGTACGGATAAATTATAGAATACAGTGATAATTTAATTCTATCTACATATGGAGAGAGAGAGAGAGAGAGAGAGAGAGAGAGAGAGAGAGAAACGCGACGACCGGCCCAGAACACGAGGCAATTCGCACGCGTGTCGGCTCGCCGAGTGTTACCCTCGTAAATACGTTAATTTACGCACCCGTTTGAAGACGAAAGCTCCGAGCCGTTTGCATAGCTAATAATCGTTCTGGTCCACGCTTGGCGAGGAGAGACAGCGGCTGAAAGAGGAAAGCGGGGCGAGAGAACGCGCAAATCTTTCATCACGATGGCAATAGCCCGACGTTTAAATAACGGGCCGCGTTCGTAATTTCCCCGCGTAGCACGAAATTGATTTTATAGACGCGCCATTTAACGAGATGCGCCGAAGCGACGCTCCAGCGTTCGCCCTTCGGCGGGAACTAATGAGTCGCGATGCGCGCGTATTCCTTCCGCCAATTTTATCGCGCTCGTAGCGAAGTCGCGACGTAATGTCGCTTGGTAGCTCCGCTGCTCGACAATAACGTTGGCCGCGATGCCAGTAAAACGCGCGGTAATTAATGAATACTCTGGTGAAAATGATGTCCAATAACGCTTTTTTGCAAAAAGAAGAGTTTCGGAATTCTTTAGAACGAAAGAAGGGAAGTGTTATTAGTGGTATAAAAAAAAATATCAAGTTAATTTGAAACATATATGTGATTCCTACATTTATATTTAATATTCAATATTTACATTTAAGAACTGTATTTGTACAAAAGGAAAGGAACGATATTTCCATCTATACACACGAAGAGAATGTTGTAGCAAAAATTACATCAAAGTTATATTTGCTTTTATAATGTTTTTTTTCTGTACAACTGGACTGTACTAAAATTACAGTCTAGAAAATACACGTACACGGGTTATCTCTCGTGTCTTGACAATTATGAAAAAAAAATGTTGAAAATGGCTAGTCAACAATGCGTTAATTTATGTTGACTCACGAAAAGATAACCGGTGAAAAATAACAGTGTGCCACATTGACAGAAAAGTGCTTGCTATTTGTGACAATGTAATTGCACAACGAAATAATTATAGTCAGAAAAATTATTTAAAATTATTTCTAGTGAGTGCTATCATATAGTAATGATAACTTTATATGCATATTCCCGCTACCATTTCTTTAGAACGAAAAATGTAATTTACGTCGGAAATAACTATAATATAATTTTAAAAAGAAATATAATTTTAGAAGGAATAATCATTTGTTTCTTTTAGTGTAGTTAACGCTTGAGACAGCCGGTCAACATAATGTGTTAAATTGCCAATGCAAAAAGATGGATATACACTGGACCGTCATCTTTTTTTTTCGCCCCGAGATGTTTTAATTTCAACAGACACGTGTGCATAGCCGCGATGCGGATCTCCGCGAGGTTTTGCCCCGTCAAAGTGAGCTCCCATCGGAGTTGTCGACCTCTCTCCGTTCCGTATCATGCCCGACGCTCCATTTATCTTCGCGATGCACTTCGCAAACAGGCGACCTTTACCGGTGCTCGTTTGTTCGCGACGAGATCGAGCGATCGCCCGGCGCAAACAAGCCCGACGTGCGAGAAGAACGCAGGCAAGAACGAAACGCACACACGAGACTTTTACCTTGCGTGATCAGATATATCGCGAGGACCCCGAGAGAGCCGAGTAACGCGATTAAGGACGACGGTAGTAGTGCCCCCGCGAGTTCATTGACTACTCCTGATGTCCCAACGTCTTCATCAACGTCCCGTCCTCCGTGCCGCGACCGATCGGCGGGAGATGTGTCCGGAAAAAGCGAATCGGAGGACAGAGAAGGCAGACGGGTGCGCGGGAAACAAGGAGAGGAAGCCAGATCCCGCGGGGACTCGATTGATCGAATGGAAGTAAGGAGAAAAAACGAAGCACGGAAAGGGAGTGCGTTCTCGTTGACGATACCCGCGGTGAGAGACGTATAAAAGATACATTAAATTAATTTAAAACATATAAAATATGTGACTCCTCCAACATTTATATTTAATATTAAATATTTATATTTGAGAACTGTATTTGTATAAAAGAAAAGGAACTATATTTCCATTTATATACACGAGGAAAATATAGCACAAATTACATTGAAGTTATATTTACTTTATATGTTTTCTTTCTGTAAAATTATACTGAAATTATAGTCTAGAAAATACATTTTCGCTTAGCTTTTCATGGGAGCAATTGTTTACTCTATTCAAGTAGAAGAATTTAGATTTCAATAAAGATGCTATTAGTACCCATCGGAAAATGTTTTATACCTTAGATATTTTTTCTTTTAATGTATTTGACACGGAACTATGTATCTATTTGACCGTGATTGATTTTCCGTAAGAATCAAGTTTGATTCTCTTCACTGCCATTGCAGTGAAGAGTTCTTCTTCTTAGCTAAATGAAAATTTAAACCATTCTGTTTGATATTACTTGGCTAACGAGGAGAGTAACGTCAGTAAAAAGATTCAGACCTGCTTTCGCTCATCGCGAAACAATTACCGCGAAACGACGTCGGGGTTGGGAGTCGGCTCGTTCGTCGCAGTGGAAATCGAGGCGGATGAGACCGGGACAAGAGAGATCGGCGCAAGAAATCGCGTCCGACGTGTCGCCATCGATGGCCTCCCTCTTTAATTCATGAAGCCAACAGCCGGCCCCGAGCGCCGCGGCGACTAGCAACGGTCCCGGGGTGCTTTCTTACCGCGCCGGTTACCGCAGCCGAGCAGCGCGATTCGCGCGGACTCTTCTCGATCCTATAAAGGATCCGGCGACGCGAAGAAAAATCCCTCGGTTCCGCGAAGGTCGAGCGCCGCGGTTTAGGTCGAACGCACACCTGTGCGCGGACTTTTATGGCGCACTCCGCGGCGGAAGAGGAGAGTCCGGAGGGTAAAAAGAGAACCGGCGTGTCGTCGCCGATGGCGCGTTAGATCTTCCTTCCCGCGGACTCGTCGGCGGTCGCGTTCTTCTTCGTGTTCGCGAGCCTCGCGAACAAGAAGATACGGGACGCGCGGGGATACGGTGGGGAGTATATTTTCGCGATAATGAGGAGCGAACGAAGCGCGTGAAACGAGATCCGCGTGCGCGATACGGCGAAGATCGCGAGACGTAAATCGCGACGACTGTCGATTGTAAATTGGAACGTTCGAGTCTTTCTCTCCTCCTTCTCGTTTTCTCGAGAAATTCTCTAGCGCGCGCAAGCTTCTCCTTTCGTCCTGCTTATCTTAGAATTTGCACATGTGCGTTGTAATTGCACGTTATTGCTGCAAACTAGTCCGTCGTTGACAGCGGCGCGTATCTGTAATGCGGTATGAAGATATCGAGGACAAAACGCGCGCGCGCGCGCGCGTGTGTGTGTGTGTGTGTACGCAAAGCAACAATGTGCGTTGCGAACAATAATGTCGGTAGATACGTAGATATATTAAGAGGATGGAAATTTTGGAAATTACTCTAATCGCCTGATTATTTTGAGTTTAATTAGCATCGTGAATAAATGTACCGCATGCTAATTAATGCCTCATGGTCAATTTGCTCGTTTTCCCAATTGCTCGTTATCGTTAATTACATTTGACATGTTCACAATTAGGCACAATTAGGTTCACAATTAGGTTCACAATGGTTCAGTAGCATTCCCTTCGAACACACGTGACTGCAAACTACGTCTCAATAAATGACATGCGACTTTCAGTGGAAATTAAAAATAGGATAAAAATAGAGTTTGATAATTATTTTGGTAGAACCTATAGAGGGAAGAGGGAATCATATTTGTGATTATATTTGGAACGGAATCAAGCATTATTTGACCAAGCGTTTTGATCAGTTTCTCGTGAAAATCATGTTTAATTTTTAAATTAAATTACTTATATAATTACTTATTAAATTAATTATAATTACTTATTATAATTTTTAAAATTAGACACGTGAGAGCCAATAACAAGATAGTCGTGTTCATTAAATTGAATAAACAATGTCGGATAAAAAATAAGACCCTTATATATTATTACAAACGTTTCAGTTATACATTGTAACCTTCTTCAGTATTAATTGACAAAATTAATTTGCTCGTATACATATTCGAATACAGATAGATCGAAATCGCACAGGAATGTTACGGAATATTCTCAGAGCCTTACTTTCATTTTACTTATGTTTAATTTTCTTACTGTTGTTATTGTTCATTTTGGTCAAATTAAAATTTCAGTTATTTTGTCTAAATTCGATCCGCAAGAAGACTAATTAATAATAAACAAACTAGATACGAAAAATTAATTACACCTCTTGGTCTAGCGATGCATAACCCCGTTTACTGAAACTTTCACACGCGTAACTCCCTCAGCAAACACATTCAGCTATTCACGACGTCACGAACGCAATATCGATACATCACGTTCCGATATCGACGAACGATAGTTGATATCTTTGTTGCGCCACGCGAGCCCTGTGTTTAGCAAAGTTTCTCTCCGTTTTTATCTGGACGTGACTTGCGAATCTGCGCCGATGACTCGAAGATCCCCAGTCTCGATCACAAACACTTCGGTCCCGCGCGGAGCACGGCGCGTTGACAAACGCGTTACGCACGCAACGTGTACACACGCATATACGCACGCATGCACGTGTGATGCGGGCTCCGGTATTATACATACATAAGACGCGGAGCGGTGATTCGCTTCCGCCGGGGGTGAACGTGTCACGATCTTCATTACTTTCTTGCGACGCGTCGTCGGAATTCATCGATTAACCTGCTCTTCGAGGAGGCAATTAGCGCCACCAGAGCGTTCCTTTAGTCGGCAGCCTGCAGGGTCCTCGAACGATCCTGTTCCGAGAAGACGACGACGACGACGACGACCGGCGAATGAAGGGAACGAGGAGGAGGAGAAGGTGGAGGTGGTGGTGGTGGAGGCGAAAGGAGAAACGAAAGGGTTACGGCCGAGGAAGGCAATCCATCGAGAGCTCGCATACCGCTGTCTAATCCATTTAACATAAAGCCGCCGTCCGGCGTCCCGTATCGCCGTCGACCTTCTTTCCTCCTGTTTCTTGCGCGCCGGGAATTCGCGGGGCGACGAGTCAATTCCGTGTAACCTGTCGGGAACGTTGCGACGATCCCTCGCGACGTCGGGAAGCGCACCCGATGGGTGGCCCGCGAATTCTCCGGCTGCCCGTCGTGTCCCGCGCAGGACAGAATGGCAGGACGGGAACGACGGTTTCTTCCGGACCGGACAGGACCCGCCACGTTCCCGGATCGTACGATATCTAGCATCCTTTCGCGTTCCGTTGATTGCGATATCTTCCGAACGGGAGTATACACGGTGTCGAGAAAGCACCCGAGAGAGGTTCAGCCTCTCTCGCTCCGCGACTTTGAGTTTCTGTGAGTGCCTTAGATACGCGGCTCATCATTTCTCTTGAATTTTATACAAGAGTTTTGAAATTTCTTGTGAAATTGGTGCCTCGATTACGTGAAATCTACGAAACGCAATAACGCGATCCGGACTTCGGCTGACCAGCGTTGATCACACTAATCGATCAAAATTTTCTCTGACTGAAATAAATCAATCGCCATATATAAAATTACAAATATCTTCATCGATTGTTGAAATTAATTATTAGTCAGATTTCGATATAATCGATTAATAATTAATTTCATCAACCGACTCAATTATTCGTGACTATATATGTGACGATTGGCTGGCGCAATCAAATGAAAGATACACGTGACTTGAATCACGTCGATTTACCGTCTTTTTGATTGACTTAATCACTAGTTAAACTGTCGTATAATCAGCGGAAATCAACACGACGCTCTTTGCGTACGTTGATGTTAATCTTTAATATCGAGGAAGTTCACGATCAAGGATCAGCCGAGGTCGTTACTATTCCGACGCGTTGCCGACAGTTCTAGGCTTGAGACTAATTAACGCACTCGCGATCTCAAACGAGTGCCGGCCTCGCCACAGGTCGCTCCATTTCGCCCTGGTCGCGCTCTCTCCGCCGATTACCACCCGCCGTTATTGCGCGATTAATAAGACGCGACGTGAGCCACCCTGACGGCGGCGGTGGATTAAACGCGCAGGCCCCCATTAACGTGGCGGGTTAATGAGCGGGGTCGACAGTGGTCGGGTCCCTCGGGAATTACAAAGTGTCCTCCGTCCTGGCACGTGGCCGCGCGCGGACGGACGCTAATCCGAGATAAGATCTAGAAGGCTCTCTCGATCCTAATTCGAAGTGTCGACGCCGCGGGTTCTTATTTGTATTTCGTACCTGCGGCCGCATTCCTGCGGCCGGAGATAACATCCCGATGATCCCGCGAGATAGGACGAACGGCGAGACACATCGCGTGCCACGCTGAGCACCCATGAGTGTCCTTCCACCTTGAGACCTCCGCGGAGGGAATAGGCGCGAATAAGTCGCGCGGAAACACCAGCCGGTTTTGCATCGTATCTCGTAGATATGACTATTCGTTTCTCCATAAAAGTGAGACTAGTCCCGCTCGTCTTTCTCGCAAGGATAGACTTGACTCTGTGGTAGATTTTTATCGTTTATTTAAACGACAGATTTCAATATTATAGACGATAGAGTGTGTGATCCATTAGTAGATAGATTTGAATATCCAGGAAAGAAGGAGTCTGTTGTAAAAGATTTTGAAAATGACATATCTCCGCAAATAGTAGAGAACAAGGCTTTGAAATACTTAACAGTAAATTAAGTAAATTAAGAGGTAACTTAAGAGGTAACCTAAGAGAAAGTAAATCTGGCTGTTATCCTATTAAACGCGTTCAAAAAGTATTAGAGTTTTCGCCACTAAGTTCAAGAGAGTCTCAACGAGCTCGAGGATGCAGGAGCATCCTTCGACCAACTCGAAGGACTCGCGCGCGCGTATCGTGGGTCCAACGAGCCCGGGGACTCGGATTAATCGGAGACAAGGCAAGCACATTACCGTGGTCCCCAAGATAGCAATGGGATAGCGCCACGAGAGAACCACCGTGAAACTCCGAGAACCCGACACCCAGGGTTCGTTGGAAGTCCACACACTGCAGCTGCTTCTCTGGACCAACCGGAAAAGAGAGGAGTGGATATGGACCGGCCGAGGGGGAAAGAGAAAGAAAGAGGGGAGAAGAAGGCAAATTGCTTTCTGGTTCTCCGCCGAATCTGTGACGGGTTAATCCTCCCGGCTTCCAGGAAGCGGGAGAGAAGAAGAGGTTGCCCGCGGGAAGGGAAGGCGAGAAGAAGAAACAGCGAGAAAAAGAAACCGCGAAAAACCGCGGCCCATATCGTAATCGGCGGGTCCTATTCTCGAGAATCGCTCTCAGAACGCTCGAACGGATCGTCCGGGATGCGCCGAGCTATTTTTGCCGGCGGTCTCCACCGACAGGGACAGGCTTAATTATGCCGACTTGTGATCGACGATTAATTACGCGGAACCATTAATATTTCAAAAAAGCAACAAGGAACATGTATCGTCGCCCGTTACACACTAGTATACATCCGGCGTGGTAAAATGTTATTTAGGGAACTCTTTAATATTTAAGCAAAACGCTAAACGATAGAAATGAAACGGAGAAGAAATATAATTCTTCAGGAACGCGTGTGAAAAAACCACCAACGTTAGTCCATTTGTACCAAAAGTGGATATGTTTATCTCGCCTTTTCATTCTCATAATAAAAGTAATAATTGTGATTTTTCAAAGAAGACACGCGCGCATAGGATCACTC
Organism: Odontomachus brunneus; assembly: GCF_010583005.1. Taxonomy (NCBI): domain Eukaryota; kingdom Metazoa; phylum Arthropoda; class Insecta; order Hymenoptera; family Formicidae; genus Odontomachus; species Odontomachus brunneus. The sequence goes on from NW_022639711.1 coordinate 294,754, forward strand.
AAAATCATAAAAATCAACCAATTACTGAGAGAAAAAATATGTAAAAAATAAAAATATTTATTTTTTCAATGGATATTAGTAATACACTAATAACATTACTTATACCAATATAAAATATCTTTCAAATAATATGTAAATTTTCTTAAAGATACTTAAATAGACAAACATTTTCTTAATTTCTTAGTTTTACTTTTTATTAAAACAGTTGTCTCTGTTTTTTGCACTGAAGCAAAATATTTTATATTTAAGTAAATAAATAAATAAATAAATAAATAAATATATATATATATATATATATATATATATATATATATATATATATATATATATATATTAGTACCCACCGAATAGATAATAGATTTAGTTTTTAAATATTTTCTCCCTCTGTATAAAAATTATGATTGCAATCTGTTTACTATATTTGTTATAATATTTACTAATCTATTAACTAATATTTGTTAACTGATATATAATTAATATTTACTATATCCAACGAAAAATGTAGTAATATGGACACAATTTTGAAATATGCTAATGATACAAATGAGGTTAAACGAGCGTCCACGGATAGTCCATCTAGTTCGCCTAGGTGCCAACCGCTCGCTCGCTGGGACAAAGCACATCCTGCGCGATGCATTTAACGCCGACTCACGGTTGCCTCGACTAATTATTCCGCCGTAGCCGCGGTAGTTGACTGCGGCAACGCGCGGGGTCACACGGGGCCGTCGGTCCGATGCGCTCCGCGGCTTTTCGGAACGCGATTAAGCGGCCGAAGACGACGCATGTCGCCATAAACCACCATGACCAGAGGCGCGACCGATGGTTATCGAGCGGGGCGGTCAGAAAACAGCCTTCCTAGATCCTGCCTGACGTTTCCGAGCGGGAGGCTTAAATCGCGGGGACGGTACCGCTACGTGAGCCCTTGACACCCGCTAATTTGGTACAGCGGATAGGTGTCAAAATGAGAAGGTTCACGCTCGAGGACTTTCGTAATTTTATAGCGTCGTTAGCCGCGTAGTCTTAATTACGGCGCTTCCGACCCGCGCGAGTTTTATGTGCGAAAATCTCGCCGGTGACACCTGTTGCCGTTTCGTAATCACGAGTCGTCCGACTTCCTTCCCAGATGTAATACTATCGGCGAGTGAGTGGAACACGTGAATCCGCCGCGTCGCTGCATAGGCGATATTAAATTCCGCGGAATTCCGAGAAATCGTCTCGATTTATGCAAATTGTAATTGCTGCGCGATTAACTGAGAAATCTTTAACTTTACGGCCAGAGTGAAAGGGAGAGGCGGTCCATCGGAAATAAATTCGCAATGTGTCGAACACACGAAACATCGCGATATATCGGGGAAGCGTAAAAGTCCGAAAACGACTGTCAGCATCTCGTAAAGCAGCGAGATGACGACGTTGATCCCACCATCGCGGTCAATCGGTCGGTGAAAGATACGGCTGCGAAGCGAGAGCGCGCCGCGAAGAATGTCAAGGGTGCTGTGAGGCACCGCTCGAAAATTGCGACTTCTCCGTTCCTCCCAGTCGCGTATGCAGCCGCCACCGTGCACTAATGGGCTTTAATTGCGACGCCCTGCAACTGCGATTGCTCTGAGCGCGCCGCGCTCGTTCTCCAGCCCGCTCAACGCACCCACCGGCTTGCGAGCGCTCTCTCTCTCTCTCTCTCTCTCTCTCTCTCTCTCGCCACGGTTGTGACATCAGGTTATAAGATAAGCGCAGTTACGGAAATTGAATAATAATTGCAGGCCTCGGCAGGCGTCCACCGGCTGCCATCAGCGGCGCGCTACCGCGCTCTCGGCCGTTTCCATCGCCGGGAAAAGTCTAATAACCCTCTAGACGCGCCGCTAGAACGCTCCCGCGCGGCGCTATCTGACCGATCTCCTTAATTAGAATTCCGTTGGAGAGGCGAAACAATGGGACCCACCGAGTGGTACCATCGCGCCGGGTCGCGAGAAGGTCCGACGTACCTCTCACCTTCACGGAGCGTCGTTCACGGTGCGCGAACCGGCGACAACGGCAGCTTTTGTCGCGAAAACCGTCGCCCGCTACCTCTCTCTCTCTCTCTCTCTCTCTCTCTGATTATTCTTTCCGTGCCACATTCGCCACGCACAATTCGCGAATCTTCTCGTTTACGGACGGAACGTATACTTTCCTTGGGATCAGTTTAGATTATTATTATTAATATTAATATTATATTTATATTATTATTATATTTATTATATTATTATTTATATTTATATTTATTATTTATATTATTTATTATATTTATTATTTATATTATTTATTATTTATATTTATTATTATTATTAATATATATTATTGAGTCTAGATTATTCAAATTTATATTATTTTTTAATATATATTCAAATTTATTATATTTAAAATATGATTTTGAATCCTAGCAAGTTTAACATTTCAATCAAGAATATAAAATTAAAACAAAATTTCGGCTTGCTTACTACATATAATAAATTCTTCTTTCGACTATGACAACGAGCTATTCTAAAATTTGTGATGAGTATATTTGAAGACTATTTTCGAAAAAAAAATGTTCCTTGTTGGAACTAACTATTACTCGAAAGAAGGTGAGTAAATTGACAGTAATCGCTTTTCTCTCTTAGCAGTAAAATTAAATTGTTTCATGTGTATAAATGACGTAGGTGTCCTTTCAGCTATTGAAAGTTGATTCAACTGCAAAAGACGAGCACTGTCATCTCTGATGAAAGCTCACAATAAGTTTTTACACAACAAGGAAAAAGAATGAAATAAGTCCGAGAAATTCCGCGGAAGGGATCAGAGTTCCTGACGCGGTTCGTCTCGTTCAACTCAATCCAGACAGTTGCCACTGATGATATTTTTACAGCACACCCTGCCTGCCCCATCATCGCGATTCTTTTCCGTTCCGCGTAATTTTTCGCCGAAACGGGGATAAGGGATCAATACTCGAGCAATACTCGAAAAGATATTTACGCGCGATCGATACACGCGATAAATATGCATGCTCTCTCTCTCTCTCAAGTAGGCAACACGAAGACGACTCCCTCTCCCGTCCCGTCACAGTCGACAGCTCCACTTATTCAGTCATGCGCCGTTGCTTGCGCCAGATAGATCAGTCTTCCTTACATTCTCCAAACGGCATTACACCGAATTAACCCCCCGCGACGCTGGGGTTAAACGGGGGCCCGGCGAGGCTCGCCGGCGGAGATCGTTCTATAAACGTCGGCATAATTCCGCGCGGCGTTCCGTCACGGGCCGCGCGCGTGCACCGCGAGCGCTTCACAGGTACACGCGATCGCACACAGTGCGGGGACCGCGCGCGCGCGCGCGCGAGTGACTCTTGCCGGCCGATGATTGATGAGTAGATAAAGGCACGCGGAGGTAGAGTAATCGGCCCTTAAGCGTCGCGCATAAATCAAACGGCTCCGCGCGCGTCGCGCAAAGAAACGCGCCGCTGCTCCCGGCGCGGCGCGACGCGCCGTTGCGCGCGGACGACGCGGGGACGACGCGTAAGTGGATTTGGAAAACCGGTAGAAAACCTGATCCACGCGCGATGGCTCGCGCACCACCGGCTAATGAAACGCGGCGAGCATCGTGCTTCGACCCACGGTCAGCGGCCAGGACGATAGTTAATTACTCTCGAGTTCCTCCTCATCCTCCTCCTCCTCCTCCTCCTCCTCCTCTGCTCATTCTTCGGCTTCGTCCTCCTTTCTTTTTCTCTCTGTACCGCGCGACACGGGACGTATTTGCGCGCGGGCGCGATTTGTTCTCTTTTCGAATTTATGTATCGAGTCCGCGGCGGCTTGTAAGTCAACGCGCGACGTCGTTACAATGTTCGCGATACGCTCCAATGATTCGGCAGGCAGATCCGAGAGACGATAAAGCTGTCGGAGAGATAAATATTTCATAGTCGTTGAATTATATCGTTAGGGTTAATGGCTTTGGTCGCGGAAAATGCGAGAGCTTGCATAAAAGTTCGCGGCGCGTCCTTAGTAATTGGGTCCGTCCACTAATTTGCTAGTGACCACTAACTTTTTTTTGCATTATCTCTCGTGACTTTGTGCCTCTACGTTGTTAATTAGTGAATTAAGATAGCCAGGCGGGCGAGGTAGCCCCGTTACGCAAAAGTTATAAATGATGTCGTTAGATATCTACAGTTTGACGTACATGTGATTGTTAATAAACATGTGTCCCATGTTGGAGAGCTATTGAGAATAATAAGTCTGTCGTGGCCGCTAAATTAGTCGATAAGATAGAGGAAAACCTCATTTTACCGTTTCGCGTAAACGTTCTCAAAACTGTATGTACGACACGATGCGTCAGCGTGTCGCATAACCCGCCACTGTGAGCAAAAAATATTCTCCGTGGCTTCAATGTTATTGGGCGCCGATGGCAACAAAAGAGCGCGATAACGCTACCGCGCGTGAGCGCGCGATGCAAATATGTGTCCAGCACGCGTCATATCGCGCATTAAAAGTGATAATGGGACTGGCAACTTGAAACTGTTCACGTGCTCATAGCATCGGCTTTCTTAATTCGTTATGAAGTAGCCGCGGCAATTATGTCTAAGCTCTTAATTGCCGGCACCGGCGATCGAGAGGTCGAGATAAGGCATGGCGAGATAAGAACGGTCGAGAGACAGAGGTCGGGGCGAGGGGAGGGGGGAGGGCGAAATTAATGATTAATTTATTCACCATTTATCTGGCCGTTGGCGTGAACCGTAATGGCGATTTCAATGCTCATTAACCATCGGCGCTACCGACGATTATCGTCTGGCCCGGCGATCCCCTCGCCATAAATGAACGAATATTTAATTAATCGCGCGCGCAAGGTCGACGCGTAATAAGGCCCATTAAGGTTTTTGCGAGGGACGGTCTTGCGCGGTCTCTCGCGGGAGTTACCCCTCCGACGAGAGGTGGCTCTCTCGGCCACTCTCTCTCTCGAGAGAGAGAGAGTTAATACCTAAGAACAACTTGCGAAGGGGCGGCATCGGCGCGCTCATACAAGGTGAAATTTGCCCGGCCGCTTCCAAAAAGCTGACTCATTTCTTGATTGCACCGACGGTATACTCTTGGACAATTATGCAAAATAGCTCTGCCCTTATTCGCGCCCGACGCATCGCCGCTATTATTATTCTTTCGCGGCAATAAAAGAACGCGAAGACGAAGATGGAGAAAGAGAGAGAGAGAGAGAGAGAGAGAGAGAGAGAGAGAGAGAAAAGGAGGCAGAGGAGGAAGGATAGATGCAAGGTGCTTCCGTCAATTTGATACTTGATACATGTGTAAGAGCAGTCGTGATTTAATTATCAAAACTCAGTGAAACTCCCTGATGCCGAATACTTCTTTCATTTCTTCTCTCACTCTCTCTTTCTGTTTTTTTATTGATATACGCTCTTAGATAGATAAGTTTAACTCGATTTTTCCCTACCTAATATGTTACTTATATGTTACGATTCAATATCTTATTAGTTTGTACAATCTGGCTCTGGTAGTCCATCTAATGGTCGCTCCCTATACTTTTAAATCGCTCTTTTGTAACGTACTTGGACCGCGCTACCAAATCAAATTTAGAAAGCAATTTTCAGTCTTTAAAGTCCCCGCACACGTACTCGGGATACTCGTGGACGGTCGTCTCTCGGTCGTGGAATGGAATCAGTGTCTGCCATGAACGTAGTATACATGGACCCCGCATACGGCCAGAAAAGTAAAGCCAACAAAGTAAAAAGAGACATGTAGATATAATATACATAGACTCCGCATATAATCAAAAAAGAGAAGCCAATATGTACAGCCCCTCTTTTCTCTGTTTCTTTTTGCGCAGACAAAGTGTGCAATAAGATTTAAGTAAGAGTTTTACTTGCCAGTCTAGTCGAGGTGCTGTTGCGCTCTATAATATTACGGAAACAAGAAATGGATGCACGCGCAACAAAAAAGTGACAAAATAGGAAGAAAACTATAGCCCCTCTATTTTAACTCTCTTTTTAGGTGTTGGCTTCACTTTATTAGACGACAGAACATAGGGCATTCGGAATCCATGTATACTATGTCCATGGTGTCTGCAACTCTTCACTTTGCGAATTTTTCTCGTGCTCGCACGAGATGACTCAATTACTCGCGACTGTTCGCGATCGATTGACAATCGGTTCCGCTCTCAAGTATCGCGCGAATAATCGCAAAAGCGCCGCTTAAATAGAGATTTCGTCGCGCGGTAATTTCGCGTAAAATCCGCGAAGCGTGCTCGAAAGAGAGCGCTCGATAAGAACGGCCGCGCGCGTATTATTCTTGTATTAATCACCGCCACCTACTTCACTTCACTGTCAGCACGCACATAAGAAGGCGGACATAAGGCCGCGAGGGGCCGACGACGACTTGCTTCCGTCGCCACCGCCGCCGCCGTCATCATCATCATCATCGTCGTCGTCGTCGTCGCCGGCGTCTCGTCATCGTCGTCATCGTTGTCCGATGAACGAGGACTCGGCGCAGCATGGCGCGATTCTTTCCGCGTTGCGCAACGCTGCCGCGGTCTCGGCTAATGCGATTAAAAAGGCATAACGATTACGTTCAATTATTAACAATTACAAGGACGGCAAAAACCGTAATTACCCGCCATTAATCAGGAGTGCTGGCTAGAGCGCGCTTCTCTCTCTCTCTCATTCTCTCTCTCTCTCTCTCTCTCATTCTCTCTCTCTCTCTCTCTCTCTCTCTCTCTCTCTCTCTCTCTCTCTCTCTCTCTCT
>NW_022639711.1:304015-345310 GCF_010583005.1 Odontomachus brunneus
CTCTCTCTCTCTCTCTCTCTCTCTCTCTCTCTCTCTCTCTCTTTCTGCACCGCCGCCGCCTCTATTCGTGAGACGCGCTATCAGGATAGAACGGACATACGCGGCGGTACGTGTAACGTGGTAGCGTGTATGCATGAATCGGCCGTGTACGCTAAATCAAATTCCCGAGTGGTCGAAGCGGGCAAAAAGCAACCGCGCAATCTCGGCACGCAGAAATTGCCGCGCGCGCAAGAAAGTAGCAAATAATTACGCGCACTTAAAAACGCGCTCCGCTCGCCCGCGGTAATCACGGCGCGCGGCGGCGCATTAAGACTTTTTCCAATCATACGTCGAATCGTCCTGCCGGCCTGAATAGGACGCTGGGTGACACTCGGTCGCTTTAGTCGCGGCTGCCGCGACTAATTGAGTAACGCACTATAAGCGCGATGACAAACGAGCTAAACGAGGTTTAGTGGAGAGAAAAGGCACAGTTAAGGCCTCAGTTAAGAAAATTGATTTTTGCCGCATGTTTTGCGAGAAAATAACAAACCCCTCCAACCCCTCGAGTAAGTACACTTCCGTAATGTCTTGAACTCCCTAAGACTCAGTTTGCATAATTATGTACATTCACTGTGAGTCCTCCCCAAATTTTGTTACATTGGTGAAGTAATGATTTCGTCGATATAATATACCACCCAACAGTTCTTCAATTACTCTCCTTCCTTTTCGAAAGAAAAGAGCGTTCTTCAAGTGAAAATTAAAGAATAATAATAATAAATTAAAAATTAGTGTTCCTTTCTTACAGAAAATCTCTTAATAGTAACGCGGAAGTATATATATAAAATTAATTTGTCTTTTCTAAACATTAAACATTACAATTTATGTCTTTCTTTGCTCTTTTCCCTCCTTCTTTCTCTCTCTTTCTCGTAGTATCCTCTTGATGCACGCCGCATGGTGCAACCGGCGAGCGGAAAAAAGAATTCACGGCGGCGTTCCCAGTCGTGAGTAATTAAGCGGGCAACGCACGTTGCCGGCGTCGTCACCCGCGTCTTGCAGTGCCGCGTGAGGCGAAATTAATCGCCGGCGTCGTCGCTGATTATTCAGCTGGACGCGCAATTTTTAACGCGCGACAGTGGAAGGCGCATCGCGGCGCGGCGCGGACGCGCGCACCACACGCGGCACAAAGACGAGCGCGAGGGACGTGATTTAGTAATTGATAGTGACACCGCCGGTAATTAACTGCCGCGGATAATTGTGACTGTGTACTTATGGCTTGCCGACTGGCAGCCGCTACATGCTCTTTCGCAGGCGGAGAGAAAGAAATAAGAGAAAGAGAAGGTGGAGGAGGAGGCGGAGGAGGAGAAGGTGAAAGAAGCAGAAGGGAACGCCGCGAAAGGCATCGTCTTCGTCCGTCGTTGCGTGTGTTCTCGGAACCGCCGCAAGGACAAGACTAATGCACGCGACAACGATGCGCGTCGCGCATCCATGCAACCTGGTGTGCGCGCGCGAAACGCCGCGGGATTTATACGCCGAGATGGAGGCGACGACGACGCGACGCGCGTCCAACGACGAAATTTGTTAAGCCCGCCGGGCGAAATTTCGCCGTCGCACTGCCAGGGGGTCCGCGACGATAAGCGATCTACGCGCGATTATTGCGAATATACCTTTCTCTCTCTCCGCGTCTACAACTAGCAACACCATATTCTGGACACACCACGAACGCCATATACGCCTTTTCGGTTCTCAGGCTGAGATAACGCGTCCTACGTGTCGCTTATGTAGCCAAAAAACAGAGCTTACAATTGAGAAAGTATGTTTAGCGTTCCGTGCATCCGGAATAAGGCTCTCAGTGTGTCGTCTTTTGTCTGTGTTGGGCATTAAAATGTTGTTTGATTAAAATAATTGATGAATCATATATCCAGATTCATCATTTGACTTTCTTAATCAAGACTAGTGAATACTTCACAGTGAATCTATCACAGCCAATTGATTTCTGCGACGCCAAAATACGTAAGATTCACTCTTCAATCGCGAATAAAGATGTTCAACGATTCAGGATGGAGAATTCACTGTGAAAAATCGCTCAAGTCCAAGTGACTTACAAGTAAACCTACCCAAAAGTTACACTCCGATTTTTTTCTAATTTGGCACAAATATAGAAGTACAAAAAATATTTAGGTCGTATTTTTTCATTTTGGCCCACTTTGAGTTTCACAGGCAGTTTATAGCTTTATAATGTTCTCATTCCTATCATCAACAAGTGCAACAAAAATGCATAAGAAATAAAATTGAATGCGATATAGGCGTTTTTGGTTTGCTGATTATGAATACAGAGTCAAATATGTAAAATTATTTGTATAAATAATAAAATGTTTAAACAAAACATGTAAAAAGTTGAAAAAAATTATTTATACAAACAATTTCTCGGTTCGGCCGAGATTCAAACCATTTTCGATTAATTTAGCACAGATATAAAATATTTCGGTTGGAATCTCGACTAAAGAAATTTAGAATTATTTCGTGTCTCAGCTATGTCGATTTTGTTAAAATTTTAATTAAAATTGCCGTATTTCGGTTTGGCCGAAATTCGAACCATTTTAGACTAATTTAACACAGATTTGAAATATTTTGATTGGTATCTCGGCTAAAGAAATTTAGAATAGTTTGTGTCACAGCTATGCCGATTCTGTTAAAATTATTTAACTTGTATTCAATTTTATTGTTTATGCAATTTTGTTGTACTTGTTGATGATAGAAGTGAGAACATTAAAAAGTTATAAACTGCCCGTGAAACTCAAAGTGGGTCAAAATAAAAAAATATGTCAAAATAAATATATATCAAAATAAATATCAAAATATATATCAAAATATCTCAAAATAAATATATGTCAAAATAAATATATATTTTTTGTACTACTACATTTGTGCAAAATTAAAAAGAAGTCGGAACGTACCTTTTGGGTAGGTTTACTTGTCAGTTATCACTGTACTCTCTCTAAACAGAATTTTACTCCGAAAAATTCTATTAGAAATTACAGTCGAAAAATATAAAAGGAAAACTTCTCTCTCTTCTTTCGAACTGATAAAACGGCTCTTTGGTCGATTCTCTCTTCTTGTTGTCTCGAGAATTGTACGATATTATTGTCGGCATTGTCGTTATCGCGATGAGAAGACGATTGCTCAGTCGCTTGCTTGCCCTTGGAAATACCAAATTCTCGTAATTTTCAACGAGACCCCGCCCGATTCGCGCGCGGCTGGAAACGCGCGGCCCGCAATTACGTCGAGGATCAAGATGCGCTAAAACGAAAAAAGGAAACGAACGTTTGCGCGCGCGCGTGAGAGAGAGAGAGAGAGAGAGAGAGAGAGAGCAAGTGCAGGGGCAAGGCAGCCGACGCACAACTATGAATTTAGATGTAGATTGGAGCGCGGCCAATTACATTTTGCACGTCGCTAAACTCCGCGATGGGTGGCGCGTGATTTATCACGCGTGCCGACTCGCTCGCATCCTCCGCGCGTCTTCCTGCGCGCGCCTAATGATCGCTCGCGAATCGTTATCCGGCGATCGACAGACGGCATCTGCCTAGACGACGATCATCGATTAACGAGCTTGCGCCCGGCTCACGCCGATCGACAGATTAGCTCCGCGTTCGGAAAGAGCCGAAAAAGAAGAAGTCGGATGATCGTTTGCGGACAAAGGCCGCGCCGAAAGCGAGGGGGAACCGGCATAATTTCAGCTCACGGTCGCTCACGACGCATAAATCGTCCTTCAGAATCAGCGGAGTAATAAGCACCGCTTCCCGGCGAAAAGCTCGATAATTTTTCGGGCAAACACTTCGCTCGAAATAATATAAAAACTACTCTCTTAAAATGAATCAGTGAAACATCACTGAAAACAGTGAATATGCACTTTGCAGTTATAAGTGTTGCACTGAAACTGCTCAGTGCTATACTTATAAATGATATCAGTGACTGTTCACTGATTCACTTTAAGTGAGTACGATATGCAACACAGCAGTAATGGAATATACGTGAAAAATGCTTTGCGCAATATATTCAACGATTTATCTCAGATAAGTGGCATCACCAGTGTTGTGCCGCGGATTTCAAGATTACGTTTACGCGGATTGTTTACATATCTTCTACATGATTTATATGCACAGTCGTATTTCGCGTGGAATTTATGTTAAAATTTATGTTAAAATATACGAAAGAGAGTGTTTCAATTACCGTATCTGTTTTGGATATTAATTATAAGCATAATATTCAAAGGAGATAATAAATTTCATGAAATTTTCATTTCATTAAGTGGCAGATTCGTAAATTAACTCTCCGTAGATAAAAATCTAATTGGAGAATTCAGTGCTGTTCTAATTCGTTTGAGAAATAACATAAATTTGCATCAGAATTCTAAAGGTTAAACGAAAACATAAACTTTTCTTAATTAATTTTTTAGCAAGTCATATGTTTTTACAATAACATCCACACATTACTCATTGTCTGAGTATGTCAAATATCACCAAAGTATTACTCGTTGTCTACACAGATGACATCTCATACTTACGTTTTGTTTACACGTAAACGTAGAGATATAGACATATCATGTATAATAGACACCTAACTCCGGTAATTACCATTTACCCGAGTAAATGATAGGAAGAAAAACTATAGAATCTCGTTAATTCGTGATTTTTTTCGGTTCACTGGACATGAATAGATTCATATGATTTGACGCGAGCGCGGAAATGACCCTAATCGGAAATGTCCAACGGTGGCAGCCGGTAAGTCATTTACGAGCGTGTCGTAACGTCCCGTTGGTCATATTCAACGGCGGCTGAGTCGCGTCTCTTTCTACTTGAATGCGGAAAACAAGATGTACGTGAATCGGCGCTTTCTCTGAGAGAAGAAAAACGATTGCTCTGACTAAAATGGCGGTAATAACATTCACATAAAGCTATTGTCACCAACATTGTAGAATTTAATAAAAAAAATAGTTTATTCCACACAACACAACGTCCAAAATAGGGACGTAAGACGTCTTATATTCCGACGTCTGAGAGACGTTTTTAAGACGTCTTATAGATCCCGATTTTAGACGTTGTATTGCGTGGGACTTGACTACAATTTATGATAATTATTTCTCCATGTGTGATTATTATAGTTACAAGTGCCGAACATTTTCCTCTCAGTGCACTCGGATGATGAGCGTTTAATTGATCGATGTGCGGTATTCCCATTTGACGAGTCGTTAATGATCTATGAAGATACCGGGGTGGCGATTGAAGGAGGCCGCGAGCAACATCCATCTTTAGGAAGATCTCCCTTTCCCTTTCGCCCCTCTCTCTCTCTCTCTCTCTCTCTCTCTCTCTCTCTCTCTCTCTGTTCCTCCTTTTGCTCCGCGCGCCATTTCCTCTCCTTCTCGCGATAATCGATAATGTACACCGTTGCGGCTACTTTATTGACAGACACCGCGTGTACGCGTACACATCAAAGTATCGAGGCACGGCCGAGTGTTTGCACATACCGCCGACGGGCACTTCGCATTCCCCGGCGATCATGTGTGCAGAAATCATTAACGATCGCTATCGAGGCGCGGACGTAGAACGAAGCGATATATATACGCCGTGACTTAAGCGGCTACCACGCAACGTCGGAATTAATTTTTATTTGCGAATCGGCCGACGCTGCCGCACTGCTGCACAGCCCTTCCCCCCTTCTGCGCCGCGCTCCCTCCCCCTTCCACGGCGCGCACCCCGCAGCGCGATCCGTAGCGCGCGAGTGATCGATGATCGGCCGATACCACGGACGCCGCGCAAATTACACTAGCCGCTATCTCCGCGATCATTAATTACTCGCGTGTGCGTAAATCGTCGGTGGATGCTTTCTCCGCGGTCGATAATGGACCAATTGGCGGATTGTAAACGAGAATCGCGCGGCCGCGCGAATAGAGGAGGGAACGTGATTCGGCATCGCGTTTCAGTGCACGATCGCCCGCGCTCATGGGCGCCGCAAGGGAGGACTGTGTGTGAGCAGGTAAACACGTGTGTGTGTGTGTGTGTGCGTTCTCGTTCGCAAAAATTCATCCGATCCACTCGAGCGCCGGCGATACAGTCGACCGAAGATAGCGACTTCATAATCTGGAGGAATTCCCGTCACAGCGCAACACGCTCCAGAAATATCGCGCAGCTCCGGTAACCCCTCCTGAGACACGTTTAAGAAGTAACGTTCCCCCTCAATCGTAATTTACGAAACTGTCTGTTTTATTGTCGAGAGATACGTGTGTATGAAGATAACGTCGACGATACTCTCGCTAATCGAAATGTAAATAACATCGACTTAACATCGGTCATAAATTTCCCAGCCCGACAGCAGCCACGAAACATCGAGTCCGGCCTGTTTTTCTTATGAGCCTGTTATTTACTTTAAAGTGAGCGATGGGAACTTGATAGGTTCCGAGAGAGAAAGAGAGAGAGAGAGAGAGAGAGAGAGAGAGAGAGAGAGAGAGAGAGAAAGAAAAGTCTTGTCGACGCCTATGACGTCGTTTAATCCCTCGCCTTTCTCCGACTGCGCCGAGGAGATAATGCTTCATCGGCGTTCGCCGGTGATTGTGCACGCAACTACCTGTGTGTACGTCCTCCGTGCAACGCAACGTGCACGCGTGCGTGCATGCATACGCGCGGCGTACTAACGAGCACGCGTCCTAGTTTACACGATAATCTTTACAACGTAATAATCGACGGATACGTGAGCGCGCCCGACACGGGGTCGCGGGACGTTTCGCTGCCGTCATAAATACGCAATCGCGATCGCGGCGCGAGGTATCGCGCCGCGATCGGGAGAGTCAATCGCGCATAGCGGAACGGTCTGCGGTGATCGTTTTATGGATAGTTGCCGGGGCCGCTCCATGAAACGGATTCTCGCGCTCGGAATCGCGAGACCCGGCTCGTAAATTCGCGCAGCAGCTTGCGCGAGATCTCTCTCTCTCTCTCTTTCTCTCTCACCTCGCGCCTGAAAATCGCGCAGCGCGATAAAGCCGCGGGGCAATTTAACGATAATCGCGTGTTTCGCAAATCCATCAAATAGCGCGCCGCAAGAAACCCGATCGCGCCCTTTGACTGGCGCGCGAGGTCCGGCTGATTTAGATCGTCTTAACTTATGAAAAGCATGCCGCACTTTGACGCTGTCTGTATGTGTGTGTGTGTGTGTGTGTATGCGCGCGTGCTCGCACGCGAAAGTGTCCGTTGAGTTTTTCGAAACGACCGTCAGTCAACGTAGATTATACTTTCAGCGATTTATCGCGAGAAAGATAAGTCCCCGCGCGCGGCGCGCATGGCCGGTGGAAAATCAATTTGTCTGTTTTGCCGCGACGGTTATTATGTGTCGGCCGAATCGATATTACACACTTACGTAAATCACCGTCCAAGTCAATCTTTTTGTTTCATAATGGACCGCGGCCGGATCGAAATCGGCCTATCGATTGAATCGCGCGGAATTACACGAGCCAGTAGAGCGTCGTAATCGGTCTACCGAGAAATCGTTCCACAATGTTCGCCAATTCATGTTCTTCATTGCGAGTTAATTACGCGGCCGTTGCGTAATTGGATGAGAAACGCGCGTTGTTTTAAATTAAAATTGCGCGCGCGCGGAGCCGTATACTTCTGAAAGCCGAGGCGCGCCGTGAGACGGGAAAGGAGAGTAGAGGAAAAAGAGACGTAGACTTCGAACTTCATTAATTTCTAATAATACCAATTTAATACTACGTCGACATATTGTTACTTCGTGCCGATTGCACATGTGCAATCACGTTTCCAGGTATGATGAATTCTCTCTCACGATCGTCTGCAAAAGTATATATCTCGACAAAGAAATTACAATATCGTGCTACATTGTATCCTCTAAATATCTGTTTTCATTGAAAATTGATCTGACATTTTTCGAATTTTCATCAATAATGTACTGTGTGTATGTGTGAATGTGAAAATAAATATCTAAGAGATAAGGAATACTTATTCAGTGGACATAATAATATATTTACTTATATCAAATCTCTTTTGAATAAGAAAATATATATTCAAAAAAGAAAATACATGTTCAAATGAGAAAATATATCAAAAGCAATTACTCAATGAAAGCAATCATTTATTCTTTTTAAGTGAAGGAATTTACATTTAAGCAAATATGTTATTAGAGTTGAATAAGTATTTTCCATTCTTAAGATATTTCTCTCAGCGCAAATTGATGGAAAGCAAAGATCCTTTCTTCTTCCTGCAATAACTGCAGCAAACTGCGATTACTCGCCTCGACGACTATCTCGACGACGGAATGGAGAATATTCAAGACGAATAACCCCCGGGGTTAAAGGTTGCTCTCGCATCGGAGAATACGTTGAGCCGTTCCCGTTTCATATCTCGCAATCTCACGGCGCTCTTCGAGGCATTACGAGAACGGCGGCGGCGGCGGCGGGCGGGAGTTGCAACGAGCGAATCCGCGGTGCATCGAACGCGCGCAGACATCGCCCGTACATCCGGAAGGTACATATATCCGGCGTTATCTGCGCCGTTATCGCGGCAGGAGCGAACGGACCAGAGGACTCGCCGATAATTCGTAATTGCCGCTTATTATCGCGCGCGAGGGATCGTACACGGCCGAGCGACGCCGGTCCGTGTCGCAGGATGCATTGATGCGTCTATTAGCGCGAATTTGCAAGTATGATTCGATGTAGAAACAGCTCTCCCCGAGCGCGGCGTCGACGGTCAGCCGAGGTGCACGAACCGGCGCTAAAAGGCCGATTTTAAGTGCCGTTCACATCATGGGACGCGCTCACTCGCGCGCGGTGCACTAATATATTACAGCGTGGCTGCATTTTGCCTGCCAACTTTTTCTTTGTCATTCGATCGAGAGAAAAGATATCTAAAAAATGAAAAAAGAATAACCAACTTCATGGAAGGCTAAGATTTCAAGAAAATATATATTTCTTTTAAAAAATATTTTATATATAAGTGAAGAATATATATAAGAATATATATATTTATTATATATATATATATATATATATATATATATATAATAAATATATATATATTCTTACTTATATATATTCTTCACTTATATATAAAATATTTTTTATTATATATATTATTATATATATTTATATATAAGTAAGAATATATATGAAGAAATATAATTATATATGTCTACATAA
Organism: Odontomachus brunneus; assembly: GCF_010583005.1. Taxonomy (NCBI): domain Eukaryota; kingdom Metazoa; phylum Arthropoda; class Insecta; order Hymenoptera; family Formicidae; genus Odontomachus; species Odontomachus brunneus. Next base: position 313,194 of record NW_022639711.1, read on the forward strand.
TTAATCGCGATAATTCATCGCGAATGTTTTTCATTTGTTAAATATCTTTTTCCCCAGTTTATATACGCGGAAAGAATATTATAGTTTTTCGAATCAATTCTTTTCAATTTTGCGGTGCACGAAAAAAACAATATGGTTGGCCCACGCATAAATCTGCAATTGAATCTGGTTAGCACAATCCAATTTATGTGTGGGCTGACAAACATACTACTTTTCCTGTATATATTTCCTTGTAGTGCAAGAATAAACTGTCAATATGTAACAAATTTTGCTAAGAAACATAGTAAATTTTTTAATTCAGTTCTTGAAATGTAGATAACACATACGATATTATAATTATCATTATTACAGAATCTTGATCTATTCCTCGGTTACAAAATTCCGTGTAGTAAGTTTTACAATAAAATTTTCTCCGCGGGTTCATATATACATTATTGGTAAAATAGATAAAATGGTTTATTTATTTAAACTTATCTAACTAAAATATATTTTCCTCCCTTATACAGCGCGTTCACATGAAAATTAACGATATTATCATGATTCTTTTTCATATATCATAGAATCAAGTTTCGATGATTTGGTTGAATCATTGTTTAGCGTATTAATCAACGACTAATTTTTTTAATTTCATAAGCAAATTGCCACTAATGAGAATAGTGCATCCACTTTTCGCAAAACTTAAGCCGTTAAAAAATCGTGTATTGAAAAATCAGGCAACCGAAATTAATTGTCGACGGCGGCGTTCGTTTCACGTTACACGGCATTACCCGCCGCGTTATCTGCAATCTCGTAAAGACACTGAATTTTATGTGAACGATACTTTACGTATACGGTATCGGATAACGGCGATCGCAAGTACCGAGTTACTGGCGATAAGTATCGCGAGAGTGTCACGTAGATTAATTTGTAATCGGGACAGTTCAATCTCGCCGCGACCTGTCTCGCAGACGCGACTGTGAGGTAAATAGCCACAGCTGCCTCCCGCGAATCACCGCGAGCAAAAGTCGAAGGTAGCGCAGCTATATTAATCTGTCACCTCAGAATAAAAAATCGAAATGAAAAATATAGCAAAATTAAGTATTGATTTAGCGCTACGTCCTCGATTTCAGTGTTCAAGCAGTTCAGTAAGAGCTCGCGTTGAAAACGAGAATTTTACGCCAATCTGCTTATTACTACATTATATTATATATTATTGTGTAATATATTATGTCACATTACGAAATGCTACACAGAGAGAATATTTTAGTTTTTCTTCATATAGAAATCCTTCACAATTTTACTATGTTTCTTAGTAATACACTGCAAAAAGAATTCTGTTGTCGAAATGAAAGTTTGACACACCGGGTCGTAAATTTGATTGAAATGAATTGAGTTCAATTAATATCTTGTAATTGCAACTACAATATTTAATTGCTGCTATATGTATTTTGCTTTTTCAATAATACATGTACTTGATATAAATAAAAAACATGTAATATTAAATCGTATGTACCAAATATTTTAGTTCCATATACAAAAAACATTTTCTCAGTATAAACTATCAGCCCAGATCTACAATATCTCTTTGCTCTTTGCTCTTTGCTTCCTGTTTTCTAGGATTTCTCTCCTTCTGAAGTGTTCCGACTTGAACTTTTAAACTTTAGCCAGAAAAAAATAGTAAACAAGAAACAGGAAACAAAATGCACATTGTAGATCGGACTTTAGTGGTAAGATTTATCTTGCTAAGAAATAATTTTGCTAAGAACATAGTAATTTTTTTTTAATAGCACGTTTCTAAAATATAAATACTACATATAAGAAAACCGAAAGATAGATCACTGCAGAATGTCGATCTATTTCTCGATTACAAAATTCTACAATTATTTTCGCTACAAAATTCCCTCTCTGTGTATACCGATATAATACATATAATACAAATCATACAATTAACATAATACAACGTCTGAAATCGGGCATAAGATATCTTAAAGACATTTCTAAGATGTCTCTAAGACGTCTTATATCTCAATTTTAGACGTTGTATTGAATATAATATAACCTAATGCAATAAATGTAATCTAATGCAATATACAATAATGTAATACGATATAATAAGCGCACGTGGCTTTTTCTCGTTTCCCGACTGCTTTTTTTGCACGTCGGCGAGCTAAGGCCGTTCTGCAACGTGCTCATTATTTTATCGCCCGTCGATATTAAAAGAAGCATAAGCTCTAAACCAATATCGCGATCGCAATTATGCTTACGAAACGAGCGCGGCTCGATCGATCGCGATTCCGCTGACGTGGCGCGAGCGCACAGCGGCGATAATATTTTACATAATCCGAGCGAGACGGACGCGAGAGATTTCGCGACGGCAAAAATCACGGCGAAACTTAATTGGCACTCGCGGTATGGATTAGCAGCCAATTAACAGCCGCCGTTGTCGCCCGCGGTGCGCACGTATGCACACACGTCGCCTTCGCGTAAGCGCTCACAATGACTTAGCTAATTGGTTGATTGCGACGCGCTAATTTGCACGGTCGTAAGTGCGTGCGTGCGTGTGCGTGCGTGCGCGCCTGTGTGCGTGTGTGAGGGACGGGGGACGCTAACGGATCGCAAATGTAGCGAAAAGCAGCGTGTAGCTCTTCGAGTCGCGTTTCACGCGCTGCGAGAAACGAACTCGCTTAGACGTTACTTTCACATAAACCTTCAATATTCAATCTTCATGCTTGCTGAAGGAAAAGAAAAGGCGACTGAATTTCAAATTACAAAATTGCATCAGGTTGAAATTAATATAGCCGCGTTAGTTCCCGTTAATTGCGCAAAAACTGAATTGATAATTGAGTTATAAAGGATACGTCAAAAATGTTAATGTAACCTCTCTTAATTATATAACTATTGTTTCAAATGCAATTCATTATACTTTGTAATATTAAAGCCAAGTGAGACGCGTATCACAGCATTATACGGTGATCGTAAGAATAACGTTCAATGTTTTAAATACGAAATAATATTTTTACTTGCATCTCTCTTTTTCCTTTCGAAAAGCTTGGTGTTCTACTCTCTAAATTTCTTAGAGCGAAATCTCACTCGAAATACGAATGAAATGAATGAAAAATCTCTCTAAGTGCGAACTGTGATTCAGTGGTCACTCCACTCTTTTCGAGTGAAATGTCATTCGGAGCAATTGGGAGAGTGACATTTTCAAAATCCTCGCAGACTATCGATATACCTCCGAGCGTGTTGCGGAAGGGAGAAACGCGAGAACTAGTCTCCTCATCAACATCCTGTACACGCGCATGTACTCGCGGACGCGCGACAATGATAATAAATAAAGAAACGCGATATAAACGCGATATAAACACAATTTGCTGGTCGTATTGACAAAGCAATATCCTCGGCGCGGCTAAGATTAATCGCCGGCTGCGTAGCCGCCGCAGTTCGCTCTATCGTTTCTAATCGAGCGCGACGTATCTAATTGAACATTCATGATATTGTCAAGGCGCGCGTAACGGCCGACGGTGAGAAATAAATGGGCGCCCGCGAGATCGAGCTCGGGTTGAATTAAGTAACCTCGGCGGCGAGGCGCTGCGCACAGGTTAGGTTACTAACCGCCGTCGCCTGGAATCGCGCTGAAGCATCGCGACGACGCGCCGATGTTTATTACGACTCGCGTACTCGCGACAACACAAACCAGCTATCGTCCATTAGGCGACGAGGTGAGACGCGTATCGCGACTGCCAGAGTACCAACTACTAACTACCGGCGATCCGCGATAACCGGGTGGCGGGGGGAAAACGATTTCGCTATTTGACATTTATGAATGTGTGTTAATTAAACATTCACGTTTCCCTCCCTCCCGCCGTTCTCATTTGCATATTGTCGTCGAAGGCGTTTATGCCGTCGATCAAAATTAACGCGCCGTATAATTGACGTTGCCGCGCGCGATGCGCTGATAACGTCAGCTCGTCGCGACTGAGTCGCGCTTAGGCTTACGGAAAATTTTCGCCGCGAGTATATCGCGCACGCGACGATTTCGACCATGTGGAGGTACCATCTAACGTTTCCCTGTTCTTATCGATGAACACACTGAGTGAGGTCCTCTTTCAAGAGGTCGCCGAGACAGCTGAGAGAGAGAGAGAGAGGGAGAGGGAGAGAGAGAGAGAGAGAGAGAGAGTTGCGAATAAACGCGAGACGCGTGCGCAGTTTTCGCGTTAATCTCGTTATGAGCGTGCCGGCGAGCTCGACTTGAAATCGAGCGTGTGTAATCAAAGATAATCGACTACTCGCCGAATCTTGAACGTATGACAGGTGTATGATCCTCGCGGATATATTTGCACGCTCGATTGAGCCGAACAATTTCCACGTGTCTTATCGCGAAAGGAGAACACGAGTGCTTAGAGAAAGATAGAAAAAGAGAGAAAGAGAAAAAGAATGAAAACGCGACTCCCGACTCCACAGCACGCGGTGAAATTATAGTGTTTACGCGAATTAGATTTCGGTTTCGGTAATTTTCAGTTAATAACGACGAGGCGAACTGAACCGAAGCGGGCGAACGCTAAGTACGGCCTCGGGCCCTATTAATGCTATTATAATGTAAAAGGCTACCTACGCAACTCCTCTCTCTCTCTCTCTCTCTCTCTCTCTCTCTCTCTCTCTCTCTCTCTTCCTTGCTCTCGATCTCTCGGTCTTCTCTCAGACTTCGTCTCGCTCTCCTCTCTTTGCGCGTCGACGCACTCTCGTGGTTTTTGCCGCGCCGTGCGTGTGCGTGAACAAAAAGGAAAATCCGAGACACCGGGGGGTTTAGGTCTCTTGTATATTATCGGCATTACGCCGGGGCTACCTGCATTATAAGCCCATTTCCGATAAATCGACTCGATTAAAAACTGCCGCTTAAAAACCGCGTAAACCACTTGGTTCCTCCCCTCCGCCCCGCGCCGCGCCCGTTTTTAACCCCCGCATCCTATCGAATCGAGCCGGTGCGTGGGCTCGCTTCTAGAAATTTGCTCGATCGGCCGCAGTTTTCTCTAAAGACCGCGCGCGCGTATATGTCGATGCACGTAAGTGCCGCGTTTCTTCGCCAATATGCGCGGGACGTGACGGGGATACGCATATAGCCGTTGCGAATTAAGCTCCTCGCGGAATCTAGATTGAGCTAAATTGAATCAAGCGTGTACAGAGTACTTGAGTGTCTTATGTACCTTCGGCTATGTAGATTGAATGGAACACGAGATTCATCTACCATTTCGTAAATAACCATGTAAAATTTTGTGTCATTAATTAAAGAAGATCGGTGGATGATCGCGCGCGATAATGCACCAATATTCTTTGATTAATGGCTGGAAATCTATGTGGTTATTTGTGCGAAATGGTAGAGAACGTTCCTTTAGAGCCTAATCTACAGCCACACGAGGTATGAGCCACTTTGCATTGAACACCCTGTATATATGCGAGGGTATATAAAGAAGAAGAAGGAGAAGAAGAACAAGAAGAGAATGTGAAGAGAAGGTGGACTTAAACGCGTGAGAAATACGTATGAAAAATATATGTATCTTATTCCCACTTGCTCTGTAATATATCTGAAAGTAGGGCTCTCAAGTGTTCCGATTAAAGCTTCTAAATACTCAGATAAATAGCTGTCCGGATACCAGATCTGATCCGTAATTTTAAAATCGTATTACACCGCAACCGAACTTATCTGTTTAACTGACTGCGCCACAGACTTAGATTCGGATCCGATTCAATTGTCCGGATATCTTCGAAACATCCGAATCCCCGGATAATCTGAATTTAAAGCGTTATATTTCCAAACAACCGGACAGATCCGAATAAGTATCGAAGCCCCAATCGAAAGCCCATCGAAATCAGTGATGGACGCTCCTCCGTATGTTTCTCTGTTGGATTCATTTCGATTGCACGCATCGTCGAGTTTCCGTGTTAATTTCGCGAACACGATGATGAGAAACTATCAAGCAGTGGCTTGTAACACCGCCTCTGTCGGAGCCACCGGCTTGCGAGTATCCATCGCGAACGATTCCGTTACAACTTTACAAGCAATATCGAACACTGTTACACGATTGCCACGATGCATGGCGGCATCGCGATCGTGCCAAGGCGCGGGCTCGTTGGAATCATTAATTCCTAGTAGGCAAGGTCGCGGTGAAAGGAACGATACCTCTGCCCTCGCGCGTTCGCACGCGTCCGTGCGTCGGCATTTGCATTTAAAATATGTTTCATTTCAATTTATCATATATTTGCCTTATAACAACATTTGCTACATAACAATGAATAATCATTTGCAGCTATGCGTGTATACTTTAGACTCTCGCCCGCGATACCGAGTTTCGTTCAAAATCAATATGAAATCTATATTTCCACCTGCCCCGCGCGCTTATCTCCAGTCATAATATTTTATTCCAGATAAGCGCGTGTCGTCACATCACGATAGATGAGATTAAATGTTCGATAGAGATCTACCAATTAGCACCGACTAAACATAGAATCGCGAGACTAGCCAAACTTATCGATCGGCTTGAAAATGGAATATTTCCGACGCGATAACGAGAGAGCCGTCGCGATAATAACGTCCATTTTATTGACGTTTTGTCTGATTGCGCACCGACCGCCGTACGCGGCCGCGTCCTCGCGCAAAATCGGCCTTTGTGCAGAAACATGAAGTTCCTTACCGCGCCCTAATAGCTGACTTTAACGGCCAGCTTAATTGCAAGGCAGTCACTTCGTAAATCCTTCCACGAAGGAGGAAATTTGAGGCCGCGGAAATCCCAAATCCCGAAGTGGTTTATGGTCGGCACGTCTCGAACGAGCAGCATTTAAAATCCGCTCGCAGCGGAAACTAGACCGCAGCGATTTCCCTGACCATTCGTAGAACCTGATCGTCGCTGATAATACGGTGCGGTCACCGGGTCACGTGACAACCGATGAATCGCCTTATTCTCCGTCCACGTTTCAGTCGTGTATCGGATAGCCGGACGAATGCTTAGCGTTCTCCAATCATCTCGTTAGAGGTATGTGTTTGAGGTACATCGCGTGCCTCTCTACAAACAAATCCGTATCCTCCGTGTCGAACCGCGCGGGTGATGCGCGTCATTTTCTGCGGAATTGTGATTGTTCAAGAATCGGAGATCTCGAGACCCGCGTGAAAAATTACTAAGCGTGATGTCATATCTGTGAATACAAAATGGGAATTTTCAACTACTGTAGCGTAATCGTGCTTTTATCTACACAGCCATCCGACAGCAAGTACTTTCGACGCACGAGTGAATGTACACCATCCGGCATGACAGCCTTAACATTCACTAGGCCTAAATTCCAAACAAATTTCTCGATTACGTGCGATATGCATTCGTGCCTCATGACTGTTGATTATTCTCAGGAAGAGAGAGCCACTTTCTCGAAATAATCAACAGTTATAATGCACGAATATATGTAGGTATATCGCGCATAATCGAGAGATTTGTTTGAAATCAAGTCCAGACTGCATTATATATATTTTTTTGGTAAAATTTTCCTCAAAAAGTACGTTTTATGGTATGCCATCCTAGTAAGTAAAAATTTAGTAAAACCGTTATGTCGAACTGTGTGTCTCCGACATGGAAGATATTTTTTGCACGACTCAGGGCCGTGTACGTGCTCACTCGGCTACACATTATCATCTATCCATTCTCGTTTAATGCTCAAAGTGGTACAATTAACTGTAGACTGTGTCTATAAAAAGTCTCACTGGGAAGTGACATTGACGTCGATACCCGTTCTGACGACTCTCGTGGTGCTTCGAGCTTTCGCGTTCAGCGTCTGTAATTAGATCGCGTACAATTAAGCCTACGTCCAATCGCATTTATAACGCGATATAATTATCTTTCTGCGCAGATCATTCGTCGCGAGGAGGCAGCGAGCAGGCCGTCTCGCAGACGAGTCCTGCGAGCAGTACGAGTAGCTCGAGCCAGGTGACTCAGGTGAGCCAGCAGGTGAGCCAGCAACCTCACCCGCAGCCTCACCAGCAATCGGCGCCGGCATCGACCACGACTACGCCTCAGTCCATCCAAATGGGCATCTCCACGGAAGAGGTGAGGCCCGAGGAAGAAGGCACTCATCCGAGAGCGGCCCCGACCAGCCCCGAGAGCGAAGCCGAGGTGGATGACTTCGCCCCGAAGAGGAAGCAACGCCGCTACAGAACCACCTTCACGAGCTTCCAGCTGGAAGAACTCGAGAAAGCCTTCTCTAGGACGCATTATCCGGACGTGTTCACGAGGTGAGTCGCAAGCGACTACTTAATATAATTCGGAGTCTTATCAGAATCGGGTTCAAAATCGCACGGGGCTTCGTGTATTAAGAGCTCGCAAAAGTTTGTCGAATTCTAGCCTATTCTTTTGTTAATAATGACAAAACAATGCGTGTTATGTTTGATCCAAGCATTTGCCGTCGTTATCCGACATTTTCCGTCACCTTTCAGGTATCTATTTGATTCTGCGTCTGTAAAATTATTAGTTTTTCGAGTCATTGAGATTATCGACGATTCGATGAACTTTTGCAAGTCGAAATAATTGAAAATAATAGAAAAATCGTAAATAGCATATTCAATGCAAACAGCCATTAGTCACCAGTTGCACTTTAACACTAACTGCGCTTTAAGTTGCTGCGTTGATTGTACAAAAGCTTAACTGATAATTGAATTATCAGAAGATATGCGAAATGAATGTATAATTTTAAACGCGTATATTTTTTACCTTGTTTCATCAACTCTCTATTGATCGCACAACTTCAAGCGCAATTAATTATTTATTTAATTAATTGTACTTCATAATTTAATACTTTGTGCGCGCAACATTTCATGATTGCCGAGGACAAAACACTCTGGGCTATCATTGGAAATCGATGAAAAGTCGAAAACAATGATAATTGAAAGAAATAATCTCTTGAAAAATCAAAGAGCTGCGAATGAATCGAGATAAATAAAATTCTATCGATTACCGCCGCTAAAACGCAAAAGAACATGAATATGTGTGCACTTCGCAACAGTTCGATAAACTAACGGGTTTGTGTTGAGAGTGCACTGAGAAAAAATGCTTGAAAATTTATGTAGGATATAAAGTTTATTTCTGTGAAATAAATTATATCTTTATTTCTGAACACAAGTCTCACGCCCCACAAATGAATTTTCCACTATTCTTTTGCCAGCGATTATAAATCGAGGAGATTCATCAAACGCATATGTGCATCCATTAGCAATCAAAAGGTTAATGAGACACATAATGTCATAATGCCAGTGTAACCGTCACGGTCACATTCAACGTGTTAATTCAATCGCCGATACACATACATTTAGTTACTAAAAGGCGGCCACATATTTTTCTGAATCGAGTTGCAGCGCCCCTGATTATCATAACTGTTGACTGCTGTAATCAGTTAATGAAAGAATATATTTAAACTTTCAAAGTTCATAAGTTCGTAATTTAAACCACGAGGGTAACGATATTTGAATGTTACATTAATCAAATTTATTTTCACATCCTATATAGCAGTGTCTCTTAATTTTTGACAACTAGGAACATTGCAACTTCATTCGGAAAAATGTGTGGCACCGTTTACTAACTGAGTGTACAGTAGGTCGCAAAACGGTTTAGATACAATGAACTTCAGAGCGTAGCCAATGGCCCAATAAGAGAAGGAATTAGTGAAAAATAAGTTCTCTCATTAGACCATCGGTTACGCTCTGAAATTCATTGTGTCTAAACCGTTTTGCGACCCATTGTACGTTATTCTTCGCGTTGTGCGATGTCATTCGAGCGAAAACAAAAGCTTGGCCACGCGTAGCTGCCCAGAAGCGCCCTTCTTCTCTGTCTCCGCGTGCCTCTCTATTCGAGGACAATCTTGACCCGGCTAAGAGTTTACGGTACATCCCGGACACGAGCGATAGAAAGCTCGTAGCTACCTCCCGTGAGTCCGGACGATAGGCGAGGTGTCTAGTCGCATTTATCAGGCTTTAGGGCTTCAGTGCTCGGTGGAGTTAACGGGATTTAGATACCGCACGAGTCTGACGATTGGCTGCCACCAAAATATTTGGTGGGCGTCCGGCTCCTGTGCACTCTCGCGGTTATCGTCCGGATATCGCGTCCACGAGCTACTCACACCGAATTCTTTTACGAAAACGGCGGTCCCTCTACCATTTCGGACGTTTACGATCGGTGCGCACAGGTAGTCCTTGAGCGCGGTCGTAAAGAGAATCTGGTTATCCTAGGTATACGCGAGACTACCTCGAAATAGTGATGATGACCGTATGACGGTCAGGAATGAGTCGCTTGCACCATCTATCTTTCGCATGCGTGGAAACAAGCAGGCGTGCGTGTTAACTGGCGCGCCAAATTAGGTCTTAAGCGGGAAATAATAATGGATCCTGCCTAATGGAAAAATAATCACTCAATAATTCCTCCCCCCTGGTGGGGTTACCGTCATCATTTCGTTACATTGTACCGCCGTCGATTCCACGTTTCGTGAGGAAAGAAGCGCAAGAGAGTGAGAGAAAGAAACACAAGGGAGAGGGAGAAAGAAGAAAACAAAATTCAAATCAATTCGGATGCCACCAGGGAACAGTTCTTAAGTACATCAATCTTGCATAATGATCACGTCTGTGTTTCTTCTCCTTCTTCTCCTCTTTTTTTTATCTTAATCCACGGCAGATTCGAAACAAGTCTCACGCACGGCCGGACTATCCATCGCGGTTACGTCTGCGCGAGTGGTAACCGCGAGTGTAAATTCGCGGAATGATACATCGATCATCCGGGCCTTCTTGCGGCTGGGCTGACGATCCTCATGCAAATTCCCATCCGTAGTCGCGGAACGACGGTTTCGCATTATAAGTCCCCTGCATACTCGGGTCCAGTTACATACATACAGTATCGCGCGCCGCCATTGGGCCGCGGCGCAATCTATCTGGGTAGCTTTTTCTTTTCTCTTGTCCTTTTTTCGGTGCCTTCCTCCGCGCCGTGGAACACCCGGTAGGTAACTAATAGCGGTGTAATCGCTCGTAATAGGTCCGGTCCTGCGGCCACGGTATGGGTTCTCGTAATTAACGAAGGTGGTGGGGAGTATGCAGAGAAAGGAGAGAGAGAGAGAGAGAGAGAGAGAGAGAGAGAGAGAGAGAGAGAGAGAGAGAGAGGAAGCAGGTAGAGTATTCGTGGTGTATGGTCAGGGCCGGAGATGTATTCGCGGCGAGACACGACACACACATGTATATGCGAATACGTATGTGTGCCGTGAAGTTGCGACCAAGATAGTCTTTACAAGCAAAGTGCGCTTACCCTTCGTTTATCTAACGGAATCGCGAGGATTCCGAGTCCCTTTAAAATTCTAATACTCCTATAGTGAAAAGAAAAGATTGTCAAACGAGACCTGTCAGGGACCTTCCGTCGTCCATGAAGAGATGGAAAGATACAGAGGAAGCTTTTCACTACTCCTGTTCGACCGCCACTGTCTCAGTTTTCATAATGATACTTTATTTTCTTATAACGCCGACACCTTATCTGCGAAAGTTTCGTTTTTCTCTATATTCCCGACGGGACAATAAAAAATCGGCTTGATTGGCCCCTAATAACGTTCGTATTAATTTTGTTCGTTTGCACGCGTTTCCTGTCCACGGGAAATTGCGCAGCGTTTTCTTGCTGTTTCGCAATATAAATTGATCGCCGCTTCTTCCGCCATTTCGCTGTATAGCGGTATTAATTTCATACTAATTGGATTTTATGGTCGCTTAAGTTTATTGACTAGCCTGACGAGAAGACAAGAGAGAGAGAGAGAGAGAGAGAGAGAGAGAGAGAGAGAGAGAGAGAGAGGAGGGAAGAGAAAGAGAAAGAGAGAGAGGGAGGGAGGGAAGAAGGAGGGAGAGAAAGAGACAGCGTAAACCGCGTCACGCAGCGCGATGCATATTCATTAGGCGTCTTTACACGTAAAGGGCACGCGTGCGATTGGGACCTATCGAAATATACATCGACGGCCCGAGCCTGCCTAGTGCGACTGGCCCCGGCTTCCTGTTACATCGCGAATGAAAATTCATTCGCCAATAAAAGACACATGTTCCCGCGTGGCGGACCGTGTACGTCCAATTGGACGTCGATAAACGTTTCTCTCCTCTCGCGTTCTTTATTTTTCAATCAGCGGAACACACCGGCCCGAGGGGGCAGCGTCGGACTGGCTCTGCGATGGGACCTTCACACACTCGATTTTTACGGACCCTAAATCCCTGTAAATTACGCGACTCTCGATTTCATCTCCTTCTTATGTCTTTTCGCGTATTTTTGCTCGGCCAGCCATCGTTCCTGTTTCCTTCCGTAATCTCATGGGCGTGCAGTTCTCCAGTATTTGATCACACACACATTCAACTGCGCACGACGCACAAATCCATCATTCTTACTGTGTTCATTATTATTATCATCTGTCGTTTATTATTATTATAGTGTTCCTACAGTTGCGCGATCCGTTCGATATCATGAAGTGGAAGAAGTTAACCCCGGACATGTGCTATCGGCGGCGAGTATTTCGCGGAATGCCGTCGCCAAATGCGATAACACAGCCACGGGTCTTTTTGCGCGAACGCCGCGAGTGTCAGGCCCCGAGTGGCATTTGTGAGGGAGCGCGCGGATTACCAGATTCGCCCTGTTTATATGGCACTTAAAGTTGGTCCCGTCTCGCGCAGCTTCGCGCGCGCGCGAGAGAGAGAGAGAGAGAGAAAGAGAGAAAGAGGGAGAGAGAGCGTAGCCACTTACCTTTACGGGCTCTTAAGATCTAATTTAGATTAGAGTGTTTTTTTTCTTGCGGCTCGGGCTCGCGCTGCTACCGATGACGGCAGTGTCGGGCCCGACCGGGCTAATCGTCCGACTGCGAGCGGTCTCGACCAGTACCGGCGTGTCCCTGTTGGTTTTAATTTTTTATCCTGGCTGTAAACCCCAGGAGAGAGATAGGGAGAGAATAAAAAGAGAAAGAGAGAGAGAGAGGGAGGGAAGAGAAACAAGAGCGAAGGGCGTTTAAACCAACCGACGACGAGGCTCTCTGTCGTCGCTCTCCGAATGTCCCGACGCGGGCTGCTCACTTTTCTTCTGGCGAACGACCCGGCTAATTAATAACCTCGTAAACGTTAACACGTACGGCGTGTTATTCACGACGCTACGTTTCGATCGGTTCTCATGGTAACGTCGAGATGGAATCGGCAGGATCTCGCATTGACATCCAACGACAAACAGCAAGTTCTCTGTTATATCGCACAGGCAAAAAGTATTTCACTGTCGCAGCTAAGCGTGATTTTGCTGATGCTTGATGCATGCAGCTAAGCGTGATGTATTTGTTGCTGTGACTAAAACTTTGACTACTGTATGCCGGTTTCATAGCTAAATATATGCCTATTGGCAGCTATACTTTCAGCTAACCATAGGTTACAACGAGATCTATCGCACAGATTCTCACTAGTCGGATTTTTTATCTTACTTTTGACCTCGATATTGCATTTAACGTTTACTTTAATACCAGACCAATGTCAACCTCTATTGATTCAACCTACTAGCATTCACCTACTGGCGGGAAAGTTTTCTTTAGAATCTATAAATAGCATTTCATACATTTTCTATTGTTTAGAGACGTCAAGTAGAACTTCAGTTTTTACTTTAGTTTAAATACACATTGATTCCTCAGAATATACAGATGTTGAAAAGTTCTGGTCGAGAGAGAGAGAGAGAGAGAGAGAGAGAGAGAGAGAGAAAATAGGATTAAAATCTCGCTCTGTCGCAGCTAGCTTCTTTCTTCGCGTGTATTAAGGGAATTGACACAAGAAAATCAGCGAATCGGTCGAAGCCACGTCCCGCGCTCAGATTTAGTCGTTCGAGCCCTCTGCGAACGCCGGGAACGATACGGAGAGCTAAAGTAGCTCGGACGAAAGTCCGAACGATGATCTTCCACTTCGCAATTATACTCGAGCAGCCCGGGCGCCGCCGACTCGTTCCCGAATTCACCTCCGAGGACTGACTCGACAGAATCGCGCGGCCGGCCCACCCCCGTCGCGCGCGTTCCCAATCTATCCACACCGGTGGATCCATAAAATTTATCGTCGGTTCGCGTCGCGTTTCGAGGGATCCACCTGTTCAAAGGGCCGCGGCGACGCGCTTCTCGGTAAATCATTCCGAAGGATACCTTTATATCCGCGGGGTGGGCCGGTGGTGAGTTTAATAAGGATGATTGTTTCCAGTGATCCATGGAACGGAACCAGTTCCACGGAGCGGTCTCTTCTCCTTCTGCCTTCCTCTTTCTCCTCCTCCACCGCCTCTCCCCCGCACCCCTCTCTCCTCACGGCGATTCTAGCCCCCCTCAGGCCGCGCCGTCCACTGTGTGTCCGGACCCGCAACTTCTCCTGTCATTAATCGGCCGACGACGACAACGACGACGACCACGACGAGTCATGCTCCCGATTAGAAACGCCGCCAACCCGTTATTCGTTTCTCAACAAATAAGATTAGTGCCTTCCATAGTTAATTAGCGAACCGCTGTTGCCACGTCAGGCCCGCGGAAGCGACGTCCGATCTGTCCGTTGCGTTACACAATGACCTGAAGTCCAATGCCCACCCTCGTCCTGTTGTTTTCGATCGGTCGGTGGTTTATCGCGAGAGGATGACGGGTTTGAAGAGCCAACAACATGGCGAGTCATACGACGGAAAGCTACACGAAGCTCTTAATTTGTATATTCATCTTTGAGATTTTTTGATGCAACCAAATTTCTGCCCTTTCTATTTACATACAGAGAATATTAAAGTTTCTTTCTTTTTCATATAAAATCTCTTCAAATTTATTATGTTTTTAGTAATATATGAATCAAATTTTTACAACAGTTGCAGAGCAGTCTTCTCTACTGAACGCAGCCAAAGTACTTTCTAAATTTCCTCAAGTAAAATTTCACTCGGAAAATAGACTGATCATCGAATTTGAGTAATTTTTCACTCATATAATCCTCAGGTGAATATTTTTACTCAAAATTGAAGAGCGAATTTAATGTTCCCCATCACAGACATACATTCACTCTAATCGACTAAAACACTCATACAGAATCAGAATACGCTGCAAGCTCGAGTGAAACATTCGCGACTTTGAACGGCAGTATTTTCACTATGACTTCGAGTAAAAGCACTGCCGCTTTTCCTTTAAGTTTCGAGCGAGAGATTCCACCCCGAGAAACTTAAGAGAACGCAAGTACACGAGAAATCCTTACGCGAACACAAGTGCTTCGATTACACGCGCTCCAACCATTCCACGTGGTCAACGAGGACTCGAACCTATTCGGCCTTTCTCATTGAGAAACAACGATAAAGATCCCCAGACTTCCTTGGGATCGTCTCTCCTCGTCTTTCCTCGAAGACGAGCCGGAGCAGGACGAAGGGCCCCGGCCGCGCAGTGCGAAGGAGAGCGGAGAGAGTACAGGTTTGCCGGGGTCCATCCCTCATCCGATTGGCGGTAGTGTGGCCAATCAGTAATTGGCTCTCCACGCCGTACGCGTATTAAGCGCGCATTACGCACGCATTACCCGACCGGCTACCGGCTTCTCTTTCGCCTCGCTCCTCACAAAGGTAGCGCGCGCTCCTCGGCAGGTATGCGCGGCGGCAGCGACGGCAACGACGGCGGCCACGGATCCTCCGGCTCCAGGATAATGCGAGCGGCAAAAGCCGCTTGTCACCCCTCGTCAGTGCGAATTACTTGTCCGCGGCCGCGCGCGCGATTCGTTATTAAACATTATCGATACCGCGCCCCCTCAGGGGACGCGCACCTTCCGAGGGCTATCGCGTAAAGAAAGGCAAAGACGCCCCGGGCGTCGCCCGTCTCATTACCAAGGCTCGAATTTCGCGATGATGCGTCGTTCTCCTCCTTCTCCTCCTCCTCCTCCTCCTCCTCCTCCCTTTACCATAGCCCTCTCGCGCGCTACAGATAATGATCGTGCGTGCGTAAACCCGGTGGTTGGTTCACGGTCTCCCGTGATCGTGGAAATGTACATTTTATGGATGAGCTGCTCTCGTCGTCGCTTCGCTCCCGTCGTCTCGGTCTTTTCAGCCGTTTTTCTCTCTTTTTTTTCCCCTTTTTTCATTCTGTTTTTAACGATTCACGCCGCGCCTCCGTTCTATCTTTTCTCTTTGTGCCTTTCGTGGAAATGCGGATGCGCTGTTAAATCACCGACGGGCAACCCGATATTCGCGGTGCTATTCCGCTGATTAATTTAAAATGTTTCTCTCTCTCTCTCTCTCTGTCTCTATCTATTACCGCATTTCCCGTCATTTATTATCTATCTACGTTGACGTCGATCGTGGGCGCAGACTTTATTTTATTTGCATAAACCGCGTTAGTCATCCCTCTTTAATTATATTGTGAGAAGTTACACTTACATAAGCGTGTGTTGACTATTGCAACACGATAAGAATCGACGCTAATTGACCGAAGACAATCAAGGTGGTGGTTAATTTTCGTTCTATCGTACGTTGATATCGCCACTTTGTCGCTGTAAATAATTAACGAGTCTTTTGTTCGGCGGCATTTATCAGAGGTCTATCGGTTTGCGCAAATGCGCGAGCGCGGCCACGCGCTTTAGATAAACGCAATGTGCGTGATTTATGCTGACATAAATGGCAAATTCCAAGAGTTGTTTGTTCAACGCACGCGCGCGCTGCCCGTGGTCGTCATAGCGCGCATAGATTGTATCGCGTTATAATGCGCGTGTAAGCATTATTGTGAGCTCTCTCGCAAGCTGTTAGCTCCTCCTTGGAATCACACACGTGGCGAATATATCAGCCGTGCGTCATTGCCACGACTTTTTTTCCGTCTACTTTCTGCGGAAACGCCGTATACCGTGAACCAATTAACGATTCCTAAGTGGTGAATTACAGGCGACCAGTCTAACGAGTCGCCGGCGCGCGAACGGTCTCCGTGCAATAAAAGAAAGTACTCTTATGCGCCGATAAAATCGGTGCGACCTAGTTCTCTAGTCGATTAAGACGGTCGACTGTCGCCGATCGGCGGCACACGATGGCCCTCTGCCGGCTGGTCGGCCAGGAGACGATCCTTTACGTAAAAGTTAAGCCACAGAAAAACTTGTCGCCTCGAGCCGGCTGGTGTCGTGTCGGCCCGTTCCGGATGTGCAAGACAATTGCATCGTATTAATAACTTAATGACAGGAGAATAATGTCGGTGACTCGCCATTACTCCGGAGAGTGGATAAAGGTAAAGCCCGTGGTCCGGGAGACTTGGCGTGGGAGAAGAAAAAACGCGTGTAAGGCCCGCGGGGGCAGACTCGTGGATCACGGAAAACGATTGTATGGCGCGCGGTCGGCGGGTAACGAGAATCAGTAAAAAAGGAGGAAAAAGAAGGAAAGAGAAAAATGGCGCCGATTCGTCCCCGACGAATTTCTTCTGGAAATGAGCCGAGCGTGCGGACGCGCGATGAGAGTCTCTAATTAATATTAATATAATTGATAATTTCCCCCAAAGAAAAACGAAACACGCATACTCGACGCGTCCGTTGACTTATGGAAAACGAAAGCTTAATGATGATGATTTTATCTTTTCAATTTTTTCTAGGCAACTCTTTTCTTCGATTAAAAATATTCGCTCTACTTTCTTCTCGATGTTGAGATGTTTTCTTAAAAAAACGTCCTGAAAGAATGATGAGGTGAAATGTAAGCGCGACATTGCGCTTTTCTGCAATTTCTACAAATCTGTTTCGTGTCGCGCGCGCGCGCGTGGGACAATAATTGCAATTGCGCCACGGGCAGGACAATCACGGTCACCGCGCCATGGTGACTGGCAGCTCTTTGCTCCGACCTCCGAGGTTAATTAGATAATGTAATTGTGCGGTAATTACACGAATTTACCCGCGCGCCAAGCCTCTTGCTCACACCAACCAGCGGTGAAGCGCGCGCACACATACGCGCGCGCTTACTTTATCTTTCCCGTCTCCAATCTTCTTCCTGTCCTTCTATCTCTTTCTCTGTCTCACATCTAATGATAATGCAATCATCTCCGCGCGGTGCACGGACATTTGAGTCCTATACACAGCGCGACCGTTGCAGCGTGTCGATCGAGCGAAGAAGAATCGACTGCGAGTCGCAGATAGAAGCGAGAAATCACACATAACGATGATATAATAAGTTCGCAAATGAAACAGACTTGGAAATAGATTTCCCGCGAAGCAGAAATACTTGATCTTTCTTTCCTTCCTTTTCTCTCTCTTTCTTTTTCTCGATGCGCAACAACCGCGACCGGTAATTGCGAGTCAAAACACCGTGTGGTTAATCGTTCACCGTCCGCGTTATCGAGTTAAATTCCAAGCGCGTTAGATCTAAATGTTGTTGACGCAAACGACGCGAAGAAATAAGCGCGCAGACACGATTAAACGTAAGTTAAGTAAATTATCTTCCTTCGTCCGTGACTTCCGACGAAGCGCGGTTGCAGAGCGAAGGACTTTGCGCCCAGGTAGGAGTAAATAAGAACGGCAGGACGTCGCGGCGAGAGTAGTAAAGGAAGAAGAGGCAGACAGGGGGAAAGAGAGAAGCATAGAGAGAGAGAGAGAGAGAGAGAGAGAGAGAAAGAGAGAGACAGAGACGGAGAAAAAGACGGCTAGGCGAAGAAGATGACGAAGAAACTCGCCTTTAATCCACTTAGCGGCCTCTTTTGATGCCGGCCGTGGGTTCGCCTTATGCTGGCGCGCGGTTGCGAAACGGCAAATCCGTTCGCGCCTCGCACTCCGATTGCTTCGTTGCTGCGCAACGTTGCGCAGAGCCCGAGACAGGAAGGACTTCCTTTCGATCGCCGCGCCATGGCGAAGTTGATCCCGCGAATGTATTTCGCATTTCGCGAAATCGGCGTAACCACGTCGGCGCGTTCCGCCAAATCTTGACAAGAGCCAGCTGACCGGCTGCTTGGGGGCCAGCCGAGAGCTCTCGCAAAACTCACCGCGTAACAAACCGCGGAACCGGATAACCGGACTCTAAAAGGGTTCTGTAATTATCGTGTCGATGCAATTAATCGGCGATTAGTCACGTTCTATTTTGTAACGCGTGTGAACGCGGCGGCCGCGCTAATTGCAGATCAGCTGTGTTCCGTAACGAACGTGTTTTCTGTCAAAGCGTGTTACAACACCCTAATGCAAAATATTAATTCCTTTCTGTTTGTTGGCATTTTTCTCCCCTTTTTATCGGACAGAGATACGTGCCTGCCTACTCTCTTACGTAAAATAAAACTGTCTCGCAATATTTCTAGGACAGCGGGGCCGATGGCAATTCAGCGTGAAAAATTCTATCAGTGGCTTGCAAAACGTTTCATGCACAATAAAGTTGGAGGTTCAACAAATGTCAAAATCGAAAAACATTACTGACGGATTAGCTCAGTAATTATATAATTATTAGTAATATTAATTACTGGTAATATATTATTACTATTTATTATTATATTTTCTAATATTATTAACTATCATTGCGTAACTATCTCTCTCCGTCGGTAATCTCACACAATTTCGACAGTTTGGTGAACTCCCGATTAATAACCCTTTCTAACATCTAGCATGGGATACTCTCGATTTTTTGGCGAATTTTACGGTTGATTTGGTTCTATTAAAAATCGATGCGCTAATAACGGCGAATTGGAGCTACCTGACGAAACCTCACTTCTTCATCCAATTTCCAGCGCCTCGGCTTTGGAGGTCAACTCAGGTATTAGTCATAACGTCAAAGGCATTCCCCAGCTGTGAATTCTGGGACAGCCCGCCGCAGAGATTTCTCTATGATCTCCGGAGCGGAGTCGTGCGAGGTTTTCATCATGGTCTCGTATTTCCCATTAAGTTGCGAGTGCGCGCGACTAATCTTCGCGTACGTGCCTCGTCGCGAACGGCGAGTCGCGCGAGAAGCGATTTTTCCGAAGCTCACGCACGTTTCCCATGGCAAGGACATTTATCGCGAACAGAGCGAGAAGGGAGTCAAGGCGGGAGAAAGAGAGAGAGGGACACGTAATAATAACGATACGCGAATCGAGGGTAACCGAGAGAGCCACGGTGAGCGGCGGTTGTAATTAGGGACGCCCGTCTAACCGCGAAATTTCGTGATCTTATTAAATCCAGAAGGACGCCGGCGCGCGGCGCGCGGGAGCACGTCCGGGGAGAAAAAGGGAAAGGCTAAATTATTATTACTCGCGAGGGGCCCCAAGGTGCCCGAGATGCCTCCTTGTCCGTCTCTACGACGGTGTGCGTCTCGCTCGCGCGCACACGCCGCCCGTGCTTGTAATGCACACACAAACACACACACACACACACGTATCCGTAAAGACTGACTGACTGACTGACTGATTGGCTGAGATGACGCAAAGAAAAAGAGAGAGAGAGAGATCACGGGAGTAAATCAAACATTGGAATTGTTGGACGAAACGGTAGCGTAAGACGTTTCTCTCGTCCTGAGAAGAGTGATGACAATTTAAGCCACCTGAGATCCTATTCTGGACGTATATCAAACACTAATATGCCTTTCTGAGTTTCCAGATAAAACAACGTTATACACGATGCTTGTATAAGAAAAAAACGGGACTTGGAATTAAAAGGATATACTTGATGTTTGCTATGCGTCTAGAATAGGACTCCTGTGCTGGGATTCTGTAACTCGTTATTGGAGTTAACGGACAATTTCGTTATCGTTGCGCACCTTTTGTATACTGTAGAAAAGCTGCGCAACGATAACGAAACTGTCGTTAACTCCAATAACGAGTTACAGAATCCCAGCATTGGAGTCTTATTCCGGACGCACACTGAGAAAAAATACTTGAAAATTTATTCACGGGATATAAAGTTTATTTCTGTGAATTTTCAAGTATTTTTTTCAGTGTATACGTCAAGAATATGAGTTTTGATCAAATATTTAATAATATTGCTGATATTCCCGTTTAATATGTTGAAATGTCATTATTTCATATTCTTTTATCTTTGTTTTTCACTTATAACTTTTGACACATTAATTTTTTTTATATATATTTTCTTTTCTGTATATAAATATTGAAAGACTTTCTGTATATATAAGAAAAAACTATTTTTAGTTTTTTCTCCTGAATAGAGCGTTTTAAATTTCAACGACGTTGTTGATATAGCAGCTGCGCGCGATTCAATCAGATCGGTGTACACAAAACCCGTAGCCAAAATACACGCGATATATTCGGTACGCGTCTATTTTGACTGACATTTCGACTACCGATCTCGCCCAAATAACGGCCCGTTCGTACCTGCGAGTAGTCAGTAGAGAGAATCACGTCCGCGTGTGCGAGCGCGCGCGATATTACCGTTCGCGGCGTAAGCAAGCCTGTTTTTCGTGAGAAGCAGCTGATAGGTGCGCGCTTTCATACGCGGCGTTTCATTGAAAACGAAGCCGAGCCGCCTGGTAGCAGGTACGAATTACCGTCTGCAACTATGTTCGCCAGAGTAGTCATTAGCGCACGACAACGGGTAATCAGAGAGTACCGCGGCTATATACGAACGCGCGTCTTCTAGTTACGTTTCCTCCAATAAGCCGGAGGAGTGCGGGCCGTCAAAATGATTTGACGACGTGAATACCGCATGCAATTACCGGCCGATATGCCGGTGTACGATGAAAATCTTTTTGGGCGATTAATTAGCGGCTAAACATTGTTCGATTATTCCCGTTGATGGTCGCGTCCGCCGGGCAAAGTCCCATTTGATCTTATTTTTGAATTGAGTATAATAACGAAAATTTTGAAGAATTACATTATCAAAGGAGAAAGAGAACAAGGAGGAATTATCTCTTTAAACATTCAATTAACTTAAATATATATTAACTTGTATTACGTATAATTCTGATAAATCTTAAATTATAAAGAGACACGAAGCAATATTGAGCACATTAATTGATGAAAAATTTATTTCACCGAAATAACCCCAAGAAATTAATCAAAATTGACTAATCGCGACAACCGCGAATAATTTAATCGATGTATATAATAAATCACACTAAAATTTTTAATTAACAAATAGTTGCCACAATCGATGAAATTATTTTGTGATTTTACATATGACAATTAATCTATTTTGATTATTAATTTGCCAAATATTTTAATCAAAAGAAATTTTGATCGATTAATATGTCCAAAATATATTATATTTCGTTTTCATCGATCACAAATATTATTTTCTCGTTTAAATGATTCCTCATATCTACAATTTTTTAGTAGTTGTGAAACGAGATGTAGTTTTTGAGTTACCGGTCGAGATATATGAGGCAAATTTGATTCAGGGTAGTGCTTCTCATTCATGGCCTTCGTTTGGCTTTGACACCCTCGGCAGCATCGACCGACGGCGCGGTGCGGACAGGAGAGAAGGGCGAGCGAACGATGATGAAATCGATGCGACGCGAGCCGGACGAATCCGCGGACCGCGGCCGAATTTCGGACTCACCCCGAGAGACCCCTGTAATTTCGGCTGGGCCACCGTCTGAAGACCGAAATGCGCCTAAACACGAAATCCGGCCCGATCAGACGCGGAGCTTCTGTGCGCGGCGTAATCACCGAGATTTCCTCGCGATTTCGTGGAACATCTGGGCAATTTGCCTGCGAGATGAGGAGCCCCGCGGGGTGTCTCACTGGCCGAATCGGCCTTTCCTTTTTTCCTTTCTTCTTCTTTTCTTTCTCCCTTTACATCGGCCTACCATCGGGATACCCGGCGATCGTACGATCGTACGCGGCCCCGTTGCTTCCTTTATCGCCCAACAACCGAGAAAATCGCGAATATTTCCGGGCGGTGAGTTTCCTACACGCATAAGGAATGTTAAACAAGTGTTGCGCATTGAGTAGTTATTTTTGGCCCCAGCTATATTTTTATAGTAAAATAGTACATGGAGAAAACACTAACGATATTATCTGTTTAAATATGGTTGCCATAAACATCGCCAAAAATATTAATGTTAGTTTCCGCCCGTGCATATACAAAATAAATAAAATAAATAACAGCAACTTCTAATGCCATTTCACTTGAAATTATAGAAATTTTTCCAGTTTTTTTCACTAATTTAATTTAAAATTAAATCATAGAATATATAGATATGGTAACCATAATAGTTTTCTCCTTGTGGCAGCAACACGTGTATAACATTATTGTCATTTACATTATAGCAGAATTTAAGTGAAAAAATGGTTCTCTTGACCATAATTTATGACAATTACTTCCTCAGTGTGATTACAGTCACAAGTACCAATCATTTTTTCCTCGGTGTGATTCGTCGTGATTCATCTCCTCGCCTCGCCGTTTCTGCTGCGTAATGATTCGTTCGCGAATCCAGCGAATCTCGCCTCATTCCCGTGGAAAGAAATTGGCGATGCGTTCGCATAATTTCCGGTGAAATCATGCGAGGCAACGGCGATTTATACAGGTTATTATCGTCATTGGAAACATCCCCGCGCACCGATCGGCATAACCGCCGGCCGGCCAAAAGAAGTCGAGTCATCCTAAAGTCATCGCCAAGTCAATGACTGTCAATTTCCTGTCTTTCGCTGAGAATCGTCACGGCGCAGCCTGTGTGTAATCGACACCTGAAAAAATCGACGTCTATCACCAGCTCCCTCGCGTTTCTTCCTTCTCTCCTCGCGTCCTTGTTTTTCTCCACGAGTAAAGGCGCAACGTCTGCCGTCGGTGCTCGCGTCCAGGCAGAGAGTGTGGCGGAATGTGACACTTCTTAATCCTTAATACATACCTACACGCCCGCGATAAGTAGCTTCGAATGATCGTGGCTTCGGATTACAGGTTGCGCCGTACTTATAAATTAATTCCTCGGCACATTGAAACGTCCTCGATGTTTCTTAATCGGCAGCCTGCAGCGTCCGCGGTCCCAGACATCTGGACCATGCTGGTGCGCGTGCGCATGTTGGGCATGAACGCGTGCACGCGTGTGTGTGCGCGCGTGTGTGTGTGTGTGTGTATGCGTGAGTGCGTGCGTGCACTCGCGGAAAAGTGTCACGTGGCACGACGGACTTCGTGTTGTATGCGCCCGCGAGCGAAGGATGCGAAACTCGATCGAGCGTAAAGGAAACGACCGGTATCGCGTATGACAAGATCGACGTTATGTAAAATATCACGAGCTTATAATTATTTGCCATTACCGCGCGAGCGCGGGCCCGGTCAATTAGTCACGGATTACGGATCGTATTCGTAATACGCCGGACGGAACGGCAAGGTATAGTCGCAGCTCTCCATAGTCACACAGATATCAAACGAGATTCTATCCGCGTCGTGCCGGTGTGCGCGCGCGCCGATTCTGGTCTTCGTCTTCGTAATAGATATTAATAGCTCTCGTCACGACGGCTCGTGCAGGTAGCAATCGAACGGAAAATCACACATAATGCCGCGAGATGCATAATGCAATTAATCCCCATCGTGCGTCGTTACGCCGACTAATCTGCTTCGGATGCAAAACTAATTAAGGTAATGAACGCGCGCGTTTTTACCAGACAGAGGGAGGGAGGGATAGGAGAGAAAGAGAGAGAGAGAGAGAGAGAGAGACCAGCGATTTCGCGGAACGGTTTCTGCGATTTTCTCACGGATGCGATACGAGGTCAGACCGTAACACCGCTATTCCGTCGACGCTATTAAAAGACAACTAAACGTTTTTTTCTCTCTTTCTTTCTTTCTTTCTTTCTCTCCTTTTTTTCGCTAAATTATATCGCGTTCCTCAGTAATAAATCGCGTGTTCACAAAGAGAAATAATAATCATAGTCGTAATTACACGTACTTGCCCCACTGGATGTCCAAACGTTTAGATATGCGTTTGATTGCGTAAAGAGGGGGCAGGATGGGGGAAGGAAATGACATTCATTAATACTGCGGAACCTATACGTAGCCATCTTGTGTGCATATGCAACAGAGCGATACGCCAGCTCTGCAGACGTTGTCATCGAGAAATAATTGAGACGATAAAGTAGTCAGTAAAATTAATCAACAATCAAACGAAGCGATCGCGGAATTGCAAAACACGCCACGCGAAAGTGAAATAATTGAGGCTATCGATTAAACGAGACGTAGCACGACAATTTTCTAATGATAAAATTAATAGCTAAAAGAATCACTGAAAGATTAATCGAATATATACTGGAGAATGATTAAAAAGTTACAGCTATTAATGACTGTGTCGTCCAGCGTCCTGTTGAGAACTTTTCCCATACGCTGAGAGGAAAAATATTCATGATAAAAGATATTTATAGTATATACGGCAGGTACTAATAACATATTTATTTCTACTAACATAAAATATTTTTCACATAAGAAAATACACATTTTATATCTTAGAAACATTTGAAAAGTAAAAAATGTTTGTTTAAAAATGGTTACTGTAATAGTCACTGATAATTTATATTACTATAAAGTATTAATTTTAACAAAACTAAAATATTAACTTATATCAATATAAAGTGTTTTTCAAGTAAGAAAATATGTATAATTTTTTTCGAAAAAAAAAAAAATATTCGGAAATTTTCAGACATTTTTTCTCTCAATGTAATCCGAGCCTCAAGCGGAACTAACGCTCGCACGATGCGTACAACTCCGTTAACTGGAGTTTATCGCAATAGTAGAATCGGGCAACTCGCATACGCAAATAGGCCCGCGGCTACGCGCGGCCTTGCTTCCTTTTTTCTTGCGCTAACGATTGCCTTCCTTTTTGTTTTTAGGGAGGAGCTCGCCATGAAGATCGGCCTGACGGAGGCACGGATACAGGTCAGTAGAAACTCTTTTACCACGGCTCCGCGCAAGCCGACGGCATCGATAAATTCACCTTACAAACGGGACACTATTCACCGATGCCTATTCCCAAACGTATGATCGAGCCCTAATCAGATCCCAGCATATTTGTTTCCAATTTATATTTGTAGTGTTGCTCTCTTTCCCTCTCTTTCTCTCTCTTTCTCTCTCTCTTGCTTAAACGCGGCATACGGAAATCTAATAAGCCGAGCAAGGAGTTCGGGAATAATTAAAGGCGGAAACGAAACAGAACGCTAATGGAACGCACACTGCAGGTTTGTTCAAACTTGAAAATTGCCGGGGTATGTTGAAACTATGCAGTGCGTGGCATTTAAACGAGCGTACGGATAAAAACGTCGCTGCCGCCGCCGCGCCGCCATTGCCTGAATAAAAATAATACAAGCGTGTCGAGAACGCTAAAATTGATTACAAGTTACCTCTAATTACGCGTATTGGCACGTTGTGGCGTAACTTGGAAATCACTTTGATAATAAGCGGCTGCGCGCGTCAAACTTGGCCGGCTAGAAAAATGAGGTAATAATAGACGATAATGTGGTTAACCGTCTTCTTTGGCGCGAAGGTGAAAATAACGCGCGATCGCGCGCGCGCGCGCGCGTCTCTTGCGTAACGACTATTATCCCGTATCCTCTGACATTTCGTTTAGATAATAGTTTTCGAAGCCCGTGAGCGCTCGCTCGCGCGCGCGCGCGCGCGAAGAATTACTTAGGAATTACTTAAGTTCTCTCCTTCTCTCTCTCCTCCCCCTCCTCCCACTTCTTCTCTACGTAGCCACGAATTCCCACCTGTAATTTACGTACCCGAGGAAATATGGCGAAACGCGATACCCTTCGTGCGGCATGGAAGCTTTTCTTTTAATTATTCGCTCAACTTTTCTTTCAAAGCGCGCACGCTCGTTATTAAACTAGAAAACGATCACGAGATAATGCGAAGGCCATTAGGTCGGCTGCAAATTGCGCTGCGACAGTCGTTACGGCGCTGAAAGATCGCGGATACACAAATGGACAAGTATTCACGACGTGAGAACACGACTGAGCCCAATGAGCAGTCGGCTGTTACCAATGCCGAACGCTGAAGTCGACGAGCGTCGCGACGAGAACTGTGAGACGCCTAGTTAAGCGCGATTAGCAATATTAATTGTTTACTCGACTCATGAGAGGAGAGAACTTGGCAGCACGGCGGGTTACGCGAAATGAATTACGATACAGGCGACAAGTATTGCGGATCGGTGATGAACGCGGAAGATCGTACGGATCTTACGACTTGCAATAATATCGCGTTGAATAGTGTCGTAAATCAACCGTTGTGCAGGCATCCTCGATCAATCAGCATTGGAGGTGCGCGCATATCATCCGTCGTTAAGCGGCAATGCGGTGCTCGTTCTTACATTAAAGCGGTAATCAAGCGGCGCGAATTCATTTGAATATTTTAATATCAATCAAAGTTAGATTAATGCTCAATTCCCGCATGTTCTTTATTATGTGCGATTATTGACGTCGTTCGATGACCAAGGTGAAGTTCCCCGTGTCATCGCAGCCATACGCGTGTGTGCATCGGGAAAAATAGAGGGAAAAAAAGAAAATGGAACGGGAAACATCGCGCGGAACGCAATTAAGACGCGTCTTGTAAGGCGTGAGCGGCTGTGCCGTATGAATTAACGTAACTTTATTAGATAATTACAGTCATGACTGGAAATGCTAACATGTACGCGTCGCATGTGTTAAACTATCAACAAACGATGTCTCGACGACAGCTGAAACATCTCGTGGGAGCTATGCGTACGCGGCGCCTGTTCGGCGCCAATCCCCGCCAAAATATTGTTTTTCACGATCCATCGATTTAACGTAAAAATATTACAAATAAATGCGAGATATTCGACGCGATGATATAAGGTGGAGATAAAGAGAAATCGCTTATCGAGCTCGCGATTTTGTTCATCTCCGTTGTCGGTCTCGTTCGACCATCTTAGTAGCACAGTTTATTTAGACAATATTGGCTACAAACTGGGCTCCAATATACCCGATATTGGTCCAATATCGTGGACACTTTGCATTTTATATCGATAGATCGATAGTTATTAGAAATTTTAGCGATCTAGTGAATAGTGAGGCATCTCTGCGGGACTGAGTGTACATATCTTCTGCGTGACGGCGGTGGACCTCCTTAGCCGGCTGTGGCGAGCGTGTCCGTGTGCCATAGTTGCGTGAACAGCTGGCTAATTTGCTCAATTAGTTTAATTTATTCCCGGTACACTCTTTTTCTTTCCCCGCGCGTATTCCACCTCTCTCGCTCCGTCCTTCGACTTGTTCCATCCCTCGCTCGCGGACACGCACACGCTCTCGCCCCTGTTCGCCGATCTTCTTATTATTTTCCTCGCGCCACCACGAGGAGACGCTTTAACGTTAACCCGACGCTTTTCATTATACTTGCAAATACGTCACCGTTCATGGCAAATCGCCGATTTACCGACCGGCCAGAGCCGGGAATTAGCCGCGACCGACGGCGCGCACGCG
The DNA here is from genome assembly GCF_010583005.1 of Odontomachus brunneus. Lineage (NCBI taxonomy): Eukaryota > Metazoa > Arthropoda > Insecta > Hymenoptera > Formicidae > Odontomachus > Odontomachus brunneus. Next base: position 341,508 of record NW_022639711.1, read on the forward strand.
ATGAGAACCACTGCTTCGCGTCCACGAAGAGAATGACATACCCAGTCGCTCGCGGTGGCGTTAATAATTTTCAAGAATCCCTGAACCTGTATAGAGAGACCTTGCGCGTTCTTCTCGCTCATCCACCGGCGACGAACGAACGAACGAACGAACGAACGAACGAACGAACGGCCCGACCAACCGTCTCCAAGAAGCTACACGTCCCTTCGTTGATCGCACGATAGGTGTCAATTGCCTCCACGGTCGTAACGAAGCGTCAGATTATGTGTGTTGGTTTACGGAAACGTTTCGGAGAATTGAGCGCGGTTATTCAATCGCGCGGTGTCTTTAACCCTTCAACGATCAGCTGCCGTTCACGAGATATAAGGCTCGCGATTGAAAAATTTTTAGGGCGAATCGAGCGCGGCTTTCCGCCGCCACGATATCAAGCTGTTTCAAATTAAGTGTTTGTCGAGATAAATAATCCAAATTTATCGGAGATAAGGCTTTGTTGTTCGCACATAAAAAAAATTTCATTGTACCGCTAAGAAACGCTCATTTTCCTTCTTTTAAATGAAGTTATCTTCAACCAATAATATTTTTTTAATAATAGTCCAACAAACATGTCCATCGCAAATTTGAGAAAAGTTTATTATCACGTATTCGAAAGAAGAAAATATTTTTATTCCCTTTATAAGAATATTATCCAACTTTATTAATGAAAAAGTCGATTCGACTTAATAAACAAAACATATATTTTTGTTCTATTTTAATATTTTTCATTGAAGTACTAAACTTACCAAGATTCAGAATATATTTTGGAGAACTTTGATGCTTATAGTGAACTCATGTGTGTGATAGATTTACGGATGAATAAATTTATAGAATGCTCGAGACGAGTCACGTTTACTTGAATGCAGTATTTTTCTACTTCCATTTTAGTTTCATTTCCAATATCGGATATCATTCGGTAATGATATCCGTTTCTTCGGTGGATTCTCGTTGCGGAGGATAACTCACGTGGTAAATTTATCGAGGTAATCAACTGACAGTTATTGCGAGGCCGTTTATAAGCGACTTAAGTGAACTTCCGTACGCTCGCCCTAACGCGCGAAAATTAGCTCGTCGGGCGATTTGGACGCCGTTTGTCCATCAGCCGTCATTAATATGCATGGCAAATACACCGTCGCAGAATGAGGTGCGATTTTTTCGACGGCGAAATTTCGCCCGTGCGCATCAACGCGCAGAAATTAGGATACATGACCTATCATCGGCGACCATTAATTATTCATGAGGCGCGCGGTATCGTTTGAGAATAAAGTGCCTTCTTTGCGCGGACACGTTAACGACGGTGGCTCATATTTATAACGCGCGTTTACCGCTAAACGCGCGCGCGCGATAACGCAGTCTCCACGACGGATAATGCTGAAGTGAAGTTACTAAAATCGCGCCACAAGCTCCACACGCGATATCTAATTTCGGCACTCGCGCGTGAAAGCCGACGCGCGCGTTGATTAAGTAAAGGGATAAATTAGATTCGGAGCAACGCGTCCGCCGGATAGTCGTGGACTACCGCTAATCTAATCCGCGCTTGCGGATTTGGCAGAAATAGAAACGGCGCGTCGCGACTTCAGAAAAGCTTCGTGCGGATGTACGAGCCGGCCAACAGCTATTTCATGATAATCCGAATCGGCTGTGTAAACAGCCAGTGCCAATGTCCGAAGTGGAATAAGATAAAAGTCTGAGCACGTACCACTCTCTGAAAGAGAAAATGGTTGACCTCACCAACGAATTACTGTTATCTTCAGCGCTAACTGCACGCTCTTGTCGCTTCAACGCACACTGAGAGAAAAGATATCTAAAGAAATGAAGAAATGTGCGTACTATAATAACATATTTACTTATAAATCTATATTTTCTCATTTAAATAGATTAAACAATTGCTTTTGTGAAAAGCTAAGAAATGTTAAGAAAATATATATTTTCTTATTTAAAAAAATATTTTATTATTAATAAATATGTTTAGTATACACTCATCGAATAAATATCTTTTGCTACTTAAATATTTTCTCTTAGCGCAATTTATAGTGATACCACGTGAGAATATGGTTCCTCTGATTATAATTCTTTTACTATGCGATTATAATAACAAGTAGCAAACATTTTTTTCTCAGTGTATTTAACTCTGGACATGCTTATTGTTGCTTTAAATATGAATATTTAAACTTTCAACGTAGAATATACGTATATATTCAATATATGTATCAACTCTATATATATGTTAAAAGTTTAAATATTTACACTTAAGAGGAAAATAACAAAAAATAACAATATCCAGAATCAGATACGTATCCAGTCACTTTTACCTTACATATAATTGTCGCTTACTTAATCGAATGTTGTTTCTTGTTTGCGAGTCTGAAAAACACTTCACTTCGCGTTCGACTGAAAATAAAGCAATGGGAAAAAGAGAAAGAGAGAGAGACGCTCGTTTGCGTATGGAAATACTTGGCGACGCGTCCATCCGAGAGAAACGCTAATTCTCGACCAAACACATTCTTCCGTCTCTCGATTTGACTATTAATCGAGCGCATGAACTTTTTTTCGCAGCGCTCAATATGAGTAATGAATGTTCCGTCTCGCAGGCTCGTTTGCCGACCGAAACCCGTCACCCGTTCGCATGAATAACAGATTGCTATTAGGCAAAGTGATTATCGGTTGTTGCAGCGTCGACGATTAATTACTTTTACGATCTGCCCGAGTGTGTGACGAGATAATCGACAAGTCGCCCGTACCTCTGCCCGAGCCCCGTGGAGTTTCTTGCGCAAAGAGAAACTGGAATATCGCGGATAAAAATATCACCTTTCGCTCGACATCTGTCTCTCTCGAGAGAGAGACGTACACGCGAGACGGTCGCGTTTCTCTGAATCGATTTCGCGACTGCAAATTCGACGGTCGACGAACGAGGGAAATAAACGTCCCCCTTAACCACCACTTCCCCTCCCCCCGGGCCATTCGACGTGTGTAGGACGTTTTTATTCGCGAGCTCGAGGTTTCATCGCTCCGTTCTTTCTTCGGCGGTTCAAGATTATCCATCTGTTTGACTTTGCCCCGTATATCACGTTAATTGATCCGCACGCGGAGTGTTTGCTTGTTGACGACATTGGCGCGGCGCAGGTAGAGATACCGAAGCACGAAATAAGAGAGAATGCAAGCAACACAGGCAGGCAGGCAGGCAGGCAAGCAAGCAGGCAGATAGGGAGAGAGGAAGGGAGAGAGAACGAGTTTACCTTCTACTAAAATAAAATGTTATTTGTAAAAGTATCGGGTCTCCTGTGAAACTGTTATCCCCGGCGCTTACGGTCTTTCTTATGCCGAGTCTTCGATTATAGACGGTAAATCTGAAGGTGCTCGAAGAAACGAGCCGTTCGACGTTCGAGGTAGTTTCTATACAACCGTACGAGAACGCGCGGGGGGAGTCTTCGCTGACTGACGCTAGAGAGAAAGAGAGAACGAGAGGAAGAGAGAAAGAGAGAAAGAGGGGAGGGGGAGGAGGCGAAGCGGAGGAGCCGAAGAAACGAACATACTCGGCGTTCGTGTAATTAATGCGGCACGATTAAGCACGAAACGACTAGGTTCCGGCGGCGACGTGGTTGCGTTTTGTTTTAAAACGCCGAGAGTCGGAGATGTTTAGCGCCCTGCTGGGGGCAATCCTACTCGCTGTGGGGGGTCCTGGCACCCGGGGCCCCTTCCTCACCTCGTCCTAACGATGCAGAGAGAAAGAGAGAGAGAGAGAGAGAGAGAGAGAGAGAGAGAGAGAGAGA
>NW_022639711.1:345320-354319 GCF_010583005.1 Odontomachus brunneus
CTGGCGCCATGGCGCTCGGACTGCGCGCTCCTCGACGCGGAAGAAGTCCCGGCCACGATGGACGGATCTCTTCGACGAAATCGCCGGAGCCGCGGAGTTTTTCCGTCGCCGTCGTCGCCGTCGCCGCTGTCGGGTCGGTCGTCATCGTTCCCAGCCGCCGATCTTTCAAAGGGATACACGCTCGTACGGCGCGGATTATTTACAAGACTGCTTGCGCGTCGCGTCGTCGGTATCATCTTCGCGTGCCGCCCCTCGCGCGTATATTTTTAACTCTTCGCCACGAGTAATATGGCGTAATAGATAACTGTCACGATAGCTCATCTGGGAATTTTTCGTGTTATTAGAACGGCGACGCTAATCGCCCGTGACTTCTCGTTTTATCAGCGAGAAGAGAGAGAGAGAGAGAGAGAGAGAGAGAGAGAGAGAGAGAGAGAGAGAAACCCTTCTAATCTCCCATACGTCTAAGCGAGATTCCGTACGGCGGCGGGCGAACGGCACACGTTCGACTCGGATGCCTCCTCCGCGAGCGACGAAAATCGAAATATAAGTACACGGGGGTTGTAATCGATTATTGCGCAACCGTAAATCTCGCGTTTCGTCCGCCTCGTCGTGAACGCGCCGCGAAAGAATAATTAATTTAAGCGATATTGTCCGGAGCGTTAATGTCCAGCTGGTCGATTTATCAATTATATACGACGTGCAATTAAATATAACAATTAGCGTGAGAATTTAAAAATAAAATTCGCTCGAATGTCAGAGAGAGGGAAATAATATAAGCGCGGAAAGTTACAACAACGGACAATTGCAACTGGTTAAAATGTTTCATCGCGCAACTGTTGTCGGCTCTTGCAAACATCGCGCTGGGCTAATAAGTGTAAATAGATATTATTTCGTTATTCTGTCTGAATATAAGATTCTTGCGAGAGGAATCTTAAAGATCACACTAAAGATCTGTCCCTCTCAGCTGAACTAGCCTATGAAAAATGTAGTTCTATCTAGTTATTCATCTGTTTAGTTCGGTTTTGTAAGATAGAATTCTATCTAGATGGGCCATTTAGTTGCAACGGAACTTTGTTCCTTTCTCCTTGAACGCTGAATCACATATTCATTTCACTCTAACGCCAAAAAGCGCGACCCAGCTCAACGGAGAATCTTAAGCTTCGTGAAATCAGACCTCGACCAAAAGTCTCGCGGGCATTAATACCGCGATCGCGTTATTTAATAGCGCCGTCTCTTCAAACGCAGCGAAATCATTTTCTCGACAGCGAGCTACCAGGGATAAAATAACCGTGGAGCCGCAGCTCGGTCGAGCCGGTGGAGCCGATGATCGAGGCGATCATCGAATCGCAGAGTCATCGGGCATACGTCTATCCTCGTCCGCGCGATGACGAGGCCGCACCGTGACGAACCGTATTGGGAGTGTCTACATCTCCCGGCGGTACTTTTGATTCCCAAACCCGCGACCTGCTGCCGTGAGCGGCAGTGAAACGGCAGTGTGGAACGCGTGGAGTTCGTGTCCTATTCGGCGCGGGAATCCCGCACGCGGCCGGGGCAAAACGAGCCTCTCCTCTCGTACATGGGAAAAACAAGCGAGCCGTGTAAGGTCCCCGACTATTACGAGGTCTCATGAGCGACCAGGAGAATGAAAAGGAGAGGCATCATCCTTCGGTACCAGCGTCCACGTTCCTTCTACGTGACGCGCCGCCGACTCGATTCTTATGACGCGGCGCATCACGTAGGAAGACGGATCTGAATGACGCTGTATATTATTGCAGGAAGTGACCGATCAAAAGGCTGATATAATTCTCAGAAATATCAAGGGCTTACGGGAGTTCATTGGATCTCATCGACTCGAATGATGAGACGTTTTACAATCAGATAATTGTTTGGTTGAAACTGGCAGATAGCGATAGTAAACATTGGATTGATGCGAAAGATTTGTCATTTTTCTATTAAATTCTCGTGAGAAATATGTGTATTAAAAGGAAAATAGATCCTCGTCAGATGTCTAAAAAGTCGATGTTGTTCATCTTGTTGTGGTTTTTAAATACACGGAAAAAAATAATTTGCTGCAGCAGCAAACTAATTTGCTACATATGAACAGTTAAATATAATTCGCTGTGTTAACTACTTTTTACTTGCTGCAGAAACCTATTTTCTTGCTACGATAACAAGTCTACTTCTACAACAGAAAAGTGGCTAACGTAGCAAATTTGCTACAGATGGACAACTAAACATAATTTACTGCTTTAGCTACTTTTTTGGTTGCAGGAGCAGATTTTCTTGTTAGCATAGCAAGGAAATTGGCTAATACAGCAATACTTTGCTCCTGCAGCAAAGGAAAAGTGGCTAATACAGCAAATTATGTTTAGTTGTCCATATGTAGCAGATCTTTTTTTTCCGTACATGTAAACTTTCAATGTAGAATATGTGTTATTAGTATACAGGGTGGAGGAGCATTGGTACTTTTATCCTTACATCGAATAGCTTTAAGGAAAGAGCAATCACCTAAAGTTCAACGTATAAATTGCTAAGAGGGCCGTTCAGTGAATGTCTCGACGAAGGAAACCTCGCCAGACGGTGGCGAGCAACCGTTCGCACGATTACCCGACGTAGAATCTCGTTGGGCATATCGAGAGTCGCGCTGCTCAAGCGGTAACGTGAAACATCTTCCTCACCGGAAACGATAAAAGATCCCGGATAACTTTCAGAATAGATTGCCGCTTTTCTCTCTCTCTCTCTTCTCTCTCTTTTTCTCTCTCGACAAGTTCTACTCGAACAATCGACGTAACGAGCCGCGCTCGGAATTCGCGCTATGGCCGTCCGTTCGCCCGTCCGTCCGTTCGTTCGTTCGTTCGTCCTCCCCCCCTCCCCCTGTGAAAGAAACACAAAATGATACAAAAATTCCGATGCCCGCCGGAATTGCGGCAGGTGTGCTCGCGCGGAGAGATTGGATAAGTTGGAATTGTTGTTGTCCTACGCTCGTTCGTCATTGCAACCTGTCACGAGACGAGTGACGAGAGAGAAAACCTTGCCCCCTGTTTCTCCCTTCCTCCCCCCTTCCCTCTCGGCGCGACCTGATATTAAAACGAAATCGGCGATACGTTATTTGCGTTCGGCCGGGTCGCGCACGGCATAAAATCGACCCAACAACCGGAGATGGGACGGCGGAGGCAGCATGAAGAAACGATGGAAAAAGAGGAAAAGGGGAGAGAGGGGGGACGGCAGGAGAGCGAGGAGGAGCGGACTTCCGCTGAACTGATTAGAGCTCTCGGGGTCTCTTCGGGGAAGCCTCGCGATGGAATGGAATGCGCTGGAACCCGGTGGACGCACATCACGAACGACGTTTCGCTCGCGATCGTTATCCAATTTCTATTTAAACGAGAGTATTAGAAGTCGATCTCCCGCCGCGGCGTCTTCGTCGGCGGGGAACCTCCGCTCCGCGCGCGATTTCGCGAATACATTTGAGCCGAAAGACAGTAAGACTTTCATATTATCTACACTGCATAAACGACGTGAGAGAAGATTTGTTCTTAGCTAATTTGGTGATCTTCCAAACAGCGTATACGTGGAGAGAATTTCATAGCGAAAATTACTATGAAATTTTTTAACTGAAGAATAGATCGACATTTTGCAGTAATTCAGTATCATCTCATTTCATATGTGCTACTTATATTTCGGGAACTGAAATGTACTTGAAACGCTGCATAGGGAAAAAAGTTTGGTTGAATTAACTAATTTCTCTCTGGAGAAATATAAAGGACACAGGAAATTCTGCGGTTAAAGTTACCAGAATTTCAAGTTTACCAGAAATCTTGTTAACTTTAACAAAATTCTGGTAAATTCAACTGGAATTTTCTAGTTCGTTCATATTTCATCAGAAATTTGTTTAATCCAACTAAGCTTTTTTCTATGTATATTTTTAGCGAAATTTATGTTTCTAATGAAATTTACTATTATTCAGAAGGACGATTTGTTGTGATTATAAAATTAGAGAGGACAATCGTTGCGCTAATATGCTTTTAACAAACATGCAATTCTGTCAGGCTTCGCGCGCAGCGTTTCATTTGCAGAAAGAAAAAAGGATATTATGCATCGCGAGGTAATCCTTTCAGCCGGCGATACAGATTCCAGGTATTTCGAGTTACCAGAAACGAAAAGTGGGCCAAGGGATCGCTAACCTAACCTAACGGTTTTACGACAGCCGATATTTTGTTAATTTTCGAGGAGAAACGTAAAATTCAGGTAGAGAGACAGACGAGGACAAAAGAGGAAGATGAGGTGAAGGGTGAGAGGGAGACGCGCGGACGAGAGCAGAGATCTCTGCCTCGCAGCGATGTTCAGTTTCTTTGGAGTATCGACGATAATAATACGCTGTTCTCTGCCTTCCTGAAAAAGGGGAGAATGCGTCACTGTAACCGGAATTCGAACTCTCGCGGATCGTCAACAACTTCCAAGGAAGAAAGTATCTATCCACCTTCCGACCCGGAATCGAGAAGGAACGACTTATTTGAAACTTACGGCCGATATTGTCGATCCTGACTTGTCGACGCTGTCTGTTCACCGCGATGACTATAAACACAATCATTCAATTTTTATTACACAACACACGAGGGACATTTTAATGACCATTCGTAACTATTGGATGTTAGCTTTAACTACCCAGCGTTGCCCGAGCTACCATAAAATATCAAGTGGATTGAATCAGAAGCAATAGGGACTGTCCAGGTTTCATGGGATAACCTAACGATATTTTCCTAAAAAGTAATTGTACAAAATCAGATCGGTTAAAGAGTTCAGGAGTTTATAGGGAACATATAGACAGACGTTCTATCTTCTATGTATAGATTATATCCGAACGTTATCAACATTTTTCAATGTTGAGCAAGACAAACTTTAGAGAGAGAGAGAGAGAGAGATCGCGAGTGCACCGACTAAATATCAAGTATTTATATCTCGAAACAGTTTCCTCTTCCGGCCGATCATCAATGTCGGAGTGCCACTCGATAAACTGACCGCCCATCACGATTGCGCAACGCCAAGGATTCCGAAGGCCGGCGAAAAGAATCCTTCCGGACCCTCCCTTCCCTTTCCGATCGCCGTTATCGGCGCGGTCTCTAAGAGCCTTCCACGAACAACACGACGCCTAATCAGACCGCTCGTGTGTTCCAGGTCTGGTTTCAGAACAGGCGAGCCAAGTGGCGCAAGCAAGAGAAGGTCGGGCCCCAGGCGCACCCCTACAACCACCCGTACCTGAGCTCAGGTGCGCCACAAACGTCGCCGGTGATGACGCCGACCTTGCCGAACCCCTTCGCCCACCTGGGTACCTTCGCTCTGAGGAAGCCCTTCGACGCCTTTCGCTATCCGCCGCTGGGTCACGGCCCGGTCCTCCCCGGTAGTTACGCCGCGCATCCCTATCATCGCGCACCGCCGCCGCTGCTGCCGCCCGGCATGCCGCTGCCGTATACGACCGCCGCCTCTTTCCAGAGTCTGTTGGCGAACATTTCGGCAGCGCAGAGGCCGAAGCTGGTGCGCGGCTCGCCACCACCGTTGCCACCGCCGGCACCTGCGATCGCCTTGCCGCATCCACCTGTGGCACCGCCACCCCCGCCGCCACCGACGGCTACCTCTCCCCAGAGCTCGCCCACGGGTAGCGTGGGGCTGCCGGACATCGACAGGAGGACCAACAGCATCGCCTCCCTCAGACTCAAGGCTCGTGAGTACGAGCTGCATCAGGAGATGATGCGTAAGAACGGCGACCTCATAAGTTGAGATGCCGCTGATCGAAACGCGCGCGCGAAGACGAGCCGAATGTCGGACGGTCGTGAATCGATGGATCGCGAGATCTCCGGGGAGGGTGTAGTACGCTTGGTTTCAATACGGCTTCAGCATTCTCTCTTCGATGCGGAAGTTCGGAACGCAGCCAATTCCAACTTCACTTCGGGAGCTAGACAAGTTTTGAAACCGAATGTAATATCGAGAGGGATCGATACCGAGGAAGTGATATCGAGAAGGTTGAATCGTATACCCCCGTGTATGGATGCTTTTCAATTGTTTAGAGCCTGGAGTCGTTTAATGCGACACGCGATTTAGACGAAACTTCCAAATATTCTGCCGAATTTCGTACGCAAACGAGCACGATATTCGATCGAAAAACTTGGCGAAGTGATGGACAATGAGAACAGTCGAACGAATCTCAAGTGCTGCAATTTGTGCAAAGTTTTTCGCGTGACGAGGATCAACGTCAAAACTATTCGCGTCGATCAAAGTAAGCTGATTGATTGTTACTTGCTTAACCCTTATACTCCGGGCAGTTTTTTGAATGACTCTCTTACGGTCTTTGAAGTAAAAGCAGTTTTCTATATATGTCAAAGGATAAACTAGTAAAAGCATGACACATCGTCGCGCCATTATAGTGGTTTCCTGGATTGCACGGTAACTATTTCTCCAAATTGATATTTTTTTATGTGATCATGCAGAAACCTTTTCGTATTAAGAATTACTTATTCTTGGTAAAATTATGTAAAAATATATGTGTGATAAAACAGAATCAAAATATAAGACGAGATGTCTATTATTATTTGCATAAATTCCAACGTATATTATCAGTAAAACGCTAAAAACTATGAAATAACTATGTTTGTATATTTTTTTAAATTTCTTAAAAACTTTTTGAAGGTTTGAAGGTTTGAAGGTTTTATATTTTTATAAATTTTTGTTTTACTAACTTGTCTGTATGGAAAAGGTGGACAATAATAACAATAAAAATTGTATTTGATAAAAATTGCTAACGCGCCACTATAGTGGTTTCTCGGATTGTAAGGATTAAGTGTCCCATCGAGTTCTCATTCGTGATAGATGAAGAGTAATGAATCGCGATGAAGCCTGATCTAGCAGCTTCTATATCGTTCACCGTTCGCCACTATCCACGACATCGCATACAGAACGCGAAACCAGCGTCACGAGGTAACGGGGAACGCTAGGGAAGGAAGAGTGAAATCACCGTTACTCATGTACTGTACGTAGTTTGCAGCATTCGGTACGCGAAGGAACTGATGCAACTGCGCAAATCGAGAGGCTCGCTCACGCGTATATCGTTTGAATCTGTTTCACACGCGTCGAGAGAGGTAGGTTTCCTAATTAACTCGCATAATCGGTAGTCACATCGGCTCCCACTGAGGCTCTCATCTCTCGCATGTTGTACGACGAATGAATTTTGTTGGGCGATTGTGTGCGTCTGTGGCGCGGGACGAGAGCTCTCCTCGAAGCTTCGTAAGCTTCCTGTCCGAAGGAATTTGTCGTGGGACAATCGAGTCATTAGACTAATGTAGCGCGGATCGTTGGAGATACGTGCACGCAAAAAAAATTTCAGTTGATGCAACCAAATAAGAACCAACTGAAATTAGGTAATCAGAAACGATATCTCTGTTATGAAAACTAATATTTCTGTTGTCGCAACCGAAAATATTCGTCTGAACATTCAACGATATTAGAACTCGGTTGAGGCAACTGAGAACAATTGACTATACAGAAGTCTCATAAAGGAATTTTTCTGTTCCTACAGCCGAGTTTTCGTTTGATCCCTGGGAAATCGAAAATTCGGTTGCACCAACAGAATTCTTTTCTCCGTGTGTGAAACATCTCAGTTCTAGCGTGTCTCTCGAATTGCGTTACGTGACGGATCCGAGTTAAAGGTGGAATTTTTGCTCGGCTAATGAAGGTTAATGAAGGCAACAATTGGCGAGAGTACAAAGGCGATTTAAATGCGACGCGTGGCTGACAGCGAGAAACGTATTGTTTCGCGAGATAGTGTCATAAAAGAGTCATCAGCGAAAATTTTACGGGCATTCTTGTTGAATCCGTCACGATTAATTAAGAATCGCGTAAGCCGACGCTCTCTCGTTAAAAAATCGCGAGAGAGACAAGAGGAGTAGCCACTCGCGATTCCAAAGTGATCATCGAAAAGTGTCCGTCCACGAGAACTTGTTCGATGTCGCGACGGGAAATATCGAAATCTTAGGAACTATTCCAAATAGAGTTTCCTACATTTTCCACGAGGAAATAAATCTGCGAAGGATGCGGCATCAGTTTGAACGTCAGATCGAACATTCACAGACTGTTCACCAAATTCTCAAACGAAAAAGTGCAACCTTCGAGATAGCCCAAAGGGGGATCGTTCTCGTCGCGATCGACAAGATCTCGCACATCGTTGATCGTTAATCGACGATCGCGCGGCGCGAAAGTGAACGCGCGTAGTTTTATTTACTTTTACATATCATACGTTATATACACTTTTAGATAAAAAAACGAAGAGAAAGAAAGATATACTATTTATATATAAATCTATATATACTTTATTTACAATTGAGATATATATATTCTACGCTATCGCTGTAGGTTTACGACTGTGTAAGCATACTTAGCGCGCCTTGTAAATAACTGTGACGACCGGCGTGTCATTTTTAACGAGGCCTTGCAATCACCTGTTTCTGTTTTCGTAATGTACGACGAGGCACGTGCGCGTAGCCACGACGCGGCTATTTCTCGATCGCGTTCCCATCTACGATCTCATCGTCTCTGATCCATCCGAAATCTTTGGCGCGAAGCGGTCCGTGCAAGAGCGGCAAATACAAAAGCCTAACAACGCATCGAGCGTGCGGAGCACGCGCGGAAGGCACAGGAATGATTAATTGTATTCCGCTCTTCCATCCGGTAGGATAATCAAAGCGGTATGTGATTGAGATCGAGATGGCGTTATCGAGTCGAATGTTTCTCGAATCGCGAATCAGCCCCATGTGCATTGTACTTACTCTTATTATTACCTCTTTATCCCTTCTTTGCGATGAATAAATGATTACGATCAAGAGAACGCGTATTTTACTCAACGACCCTGCCACTACCTTCATTTAAAATATAATTATAATGAGCTATAATTTTAAGGACTTTACTCTCTCTCTCTCTCTCTCTCTCTCTCTCTCTCTCTCTCTCTCTCTCTCTCT
>NW_022639711.1:358020-375395 GCF_010583005.1 Odontomachus brunneus
TCTCTCTCTCTCTCTCTCTCTCTCTCTCTCTCTCTCTCTCTCTCTCTTCCTCTAATAGAATATATTCACTGAGAAAGAAAAACTTAAAAATTTATTTGTGGGATACAAGGTTTACTTCACACAGAGAAATAAACTTCATCTCACAGAAATAAACTTTTTTTCTCAGTTGAGGCTTCAATTTCCAGTTCCAAAGCTCGCGATCAATTAACGACTTTTCCTCAGTAAAGATCTTACTATATCTCTACACGGAAAAAAGAGATGTGATGCACCTAACAAAAAATATTTAGTTGTAAGCAAATAGCTGCATTATTCTACATATCTTTGTATGATATATGATATAGTTATGTGTATGGTTGATTTGACTTACTTTGGTGTGTCAACTACATCAATGAAGCTACGCGTGATCTGGTTGTGGCAACCAGAAATTAGTAAAGAGATCATTTTGCATAGACAAGCTAAATATCGATATAATTACATTAATCAATACTATATTGCAAAGCAGCGATGTTAGAAAACAAAAGCAATTCACTACGCACAGCTAGAGATGTATACATGTGAAAACTGGTTCTGAGAATATACATTGGTAGTTGCCGCGTAATGAGCCGCATTTGTATTAATCATATATTATCATTACTGCAACATAAGTAACTCAGTGATTACTCTTTGGTTACAACAACCACATAAATAGTTGTTTCGTATTTTACTATCGAATCTGGTTGATACAACCAGATTTCTGTATGGATCAACCATATTGTTTTTTCCGTGTAGGCTAGTTGGAAAGACGCCTAGTAATTCCACACATGATACTTTCTACGTCTCTATTTGCGTTATTAGAGAACGTAGTAAAGTGCAACTTAGATAAAATGACGTTGGAATATTCCCGCTAAGAATCAACCACGTTTGAACTCGAATTGAGACGTTTCTATTGTCACGGCCACGAATAACGGAGACGGTTTCTCGCAGAAATTCGGGCACACTGAAATTACATCAGGTTCAATCCTGATTTCGATGCCGGTACCTCGCCGCAAGGAGATGCGCGCCGGATAGCGATATTAATTTACGGGCTCGTCAGCTTTCCGAAAAATACCCCATTAACTCGCACATACATTAAATGCTCTTTCTCTGTCGGAGGGCCGCGCTCGAGGAGTCCCCCGGGACTGACTTACGGCGAATAATTCGCGGCCGGACACGCCCGACCGACGAGTTATTTAAATATTTTACAGTTTAATGGAGTCCCGAGCCATTAACGGGCGTCAGCTAATTAGTAACGTATCCCGGCGTGTAAGAGCGCGCGAGCATACACTCCCGAGAGAAGGCTCCCGCTAACGATCGGTCGATAAATCGAGCGTTCGCCGACAAATCGGCTCGCCGATCGGGTCTGACGTGCCGCGGCGGATTTAAAACATTCCGGATCGTCCAAGACGGAATATATATTTCGGCCTCGCCCTCCCCCGTCCTCTCCCATAGATGATAAAAATGTCCGCTGAGATTTAATTGGGCTCTACTTTGGCGGAATTTCAATTTGCGATTTAATCAACGAGAAGCGCGCATTTTCTTCAGCGAAAAATCCATTTCGAGTTCGTCGAAGGGAGCTCGTTATTACGGTTAAAGTGCATTTCTCGCGGCGTTTCTTTTCTTTCAACTCGCGGACAGACGGATGCAGTAATATCACCGGTGAACTGGATCGGAACTGAACGCATTTTAATAATAATGTCGCGAGACGCGTATTATTAACGATCCGCTGCGACGACGATGACGTTCGATCGATCGTTCCAGTTTAACTCTGAAGCTATTAGTGTGCACGAATGCCAGGACTGCGGCGGCCTCTTTCTCTCTCGGGGGCCCCAGAACCTCATCGTAAATTTAGCGGAAAATCATGATATTACAGCGTCGATTGAGGAATGGTATTAGAAATCAGACGTTAATGCTGGGAATTACGCGGCCGCTTTTATCGCGATACGCCGGGGCTAGTTTGCGAGCGTCATCGTGTGTGTACGCGGAACGTCATTACGGTAATCTTAAATGAGTATCAAATTGCACACGCTTAAATTACATATTTCAACTGTATCCACATCGCGCTCGTGTATCGTAACTATGACGACGCGTTGCTCCCAAACTACGTAACAGAATGAAAGATTTATATCTTCAAATATGATGTCGAGTACTTTCGTCAAAAATTCCAAAAAAATTTGAATCCTTTCGACTTCAGTATTCCACTTAATACTTATTTTTATACTTATAATAATCTCTTTTGATTTTATATATACACTGAGGAAAATGTCTACGACTATCAGATGCGTTGAAGCATCGTAATCAGAATATTGGATATGTGAACCAGATATCGCATATAAATTCAATATATTACTTTTATAAGACGAGTATAGAGTCATTCACCAAGCAATTTCTCTCAGTATATTTAACTCTTTTCTGGAAGATCTTCTCTAGAAACTATAAGTGACATCTTGTGCGTTTTCTGCTATTTAGAAATATTAAATACACTGAGAAAAAAATAGTTGATCTCTAACTAAAATTATAATTATTTTTAATGCCAGTCATATATTTTTTGGTTGCCCTAACACGAAAATAGTAGTAGCGACATGCATATAAGATTATTATCACTAACATTAGTATAATTTAACTAGTATAATTTAATAAAAAATATAATTTTATTAACCGTAATTTACAATATTTGACCGTTATTGACAGTAATTATTTCTTTATGTGATTATAGTTACAAAAATCAAGCATTTTTTCCCAATGTAAGATTTTAGTTTCTGTATGTATTAAATATATGCTGAATCTTCAGAATATACAGATCTCAGAAATTTTAGGTCGAAAATAAAGCCAAAACTTCAACTCGGGATGACAGTACTATAAAAAACGCTATTTCCTCCTCACGGGTGTAATTCATACATACAACTGTAATATAACTATTTTCTATATAAAATTTTCCTTAATCCTTTCCTTAATCTTTTTCTTTTCTGAATCGCTCAACTTATTCACGTTATTCAAGATATTATTCTTCACGTTGCATCGTATATTTTCATTTCTTCGATCATGATATATGTGTTTCTGCGGTACGCGCTGCTCTCTCTATTTCTGACGGTCATAACTTATGCGAGACAAAATTTAATCCTTCTGGAGTTTTGTTTCCTATTTGCTCAATTCATTCGCAAAGTCGCGCGTCGATCGCACGTTGCGCAAGATATTATTACTCCACGTTGCGTCGCATATTATCATGTTCTCAATTTTGCAACTTTCGTCTCTCAAACGCGATCGTTAGCCGCGCTAATTTTTCGCAACGGTCTCACGCGCCATCCCCGAGGAAAGTCGGCCGTCGCAAAGCCGTGGCGGTCCCGCGAACGATGGGTAGTAGTAGCTGCCGATCGCTAAATTCATTTCGATGTGAACGGTTATTAGGTGGCTAGAGCCGGTGTAAAACGTCGTCGTAATCACCGGTTACTAACTAACTGGCTGTATCCCCCCGCTGTCCTCGCCGCTCCTCGCTGCCGCATCCTCTCGCGACGTGCACGCGGATATACGCGGATTCGACGCCGCGGGCATCGTCGATACTGTTTACACCGTAGTAATTTGCTAATGGCCAGGCCGACACGATGAATTCGGGATCGAGTTAGCTGCGTGGTCTGCATTCCCGATCGACGTGGCGCAGCGGGATCGACGACGCAGCCCGAGTGATCGAGGATCGATCACGCAGAAGGAGGAGGAGGAGGAGGTGGTGGTGGCACGCCTCCGCCGATCCATCGTGCCAGCGTCTCGCGCTCGTTGGCGTATTACCGATCTATTCCGGGCCGCAATTTACGTCGATTATCCCTTTCGTTTACCGTGACCGCTTATCGTCCCGGTCGCATTCTCGATGATAACCGTAGGTAACGAAGCAACGAACTCGTGTCTGCTTACGTCACGCTTTTCACGCGAGTTCCACGCGCCCATGACTTCTTGCCTGAGTACGAAGTTTATCCGAATGCGTATCGCAAAAGCACATTTTTTCGAGCAAGGAATATATCATTTCGAGTAATGTTGGATATTAATCGATGAATACTTTCTCTGAGACTAAAATAATCAATCGTCAAAATTAATCAATCGTGTCATATATGTGATCACGTGTAATTTAATCGATTGATGAAATTAATCAATCACGTTAACATGCGCGTTATATTTGTTTTCATATAATTATATAAGGCAGATTTGGTTTGTTTATATGCGGTTTGTTCATATACAATAAAAAATGTCGTCATACATATGTGGTAACAAACATATGTTAGGTAAAATTGAAAGTTTTGAGTAAAGATAAATTTGCATCGAGAAAAATGCTTGGAAACTTATTTGTGAAACGTGAAATTTGTTTTTGTGAAATAAATTTTATTTCTATGAAATATAATCTATTTCTGCGAAAATACACTTTATATTCCACAAAAATAAATTCTCAAGTATTTTTTCCCTCAATGTGACGTGAGAGATCGGTACATCACACATATGTGACGCTGGTAGTGAACGTGTGTTAATCAATCACACCAAAGTTTGATTAATAATTAATTTCATCAGCCAAATTATTTGTGAGCGTGCATATAACGATTAATCAATTTTGATTATTGTTTTGTTGATTATGTTAGATAAAAAAAATCTTTAAATCGATTAATGCCCAACACTTTTCAAGAGGGATATCGGAGCATCGATAGTACCCTCGAATGATGAGTAATTAGAAGATTTCACAAGTTACGCGTCTTTACGCTTTTTATTCGACTTTAGACGCGCGTCACGTTAATGGAACTGTAATTGGAATTTAAAGTGGATCCCCTTCAGCGGACAGAAGGTGTTCGCGCGGTTATCCGCGACGGCATCGAGACGGATCGACGACGTTCGATCTCTGCGCGCTGATAAATCCGCGGAATCGAGCTGCGGCGCTTCATCTAAATGCTGCTCGTTGTTGTTCCTCTTTCGCCCTTTCTCTCGCCTTCTCTCTTGCATCCTCGCGCGCAGCACGCGCAAGGCTTTATCCGGTTAACAATCCCTAATTACGGGGTTCCTCGTAACTAACTCGGTTAACGTGGAGGGCCCCCCTCACTCCGATTACCCCCGGAGCCGCTCGGTGCTCGCCTATCATCGCGATGGATGCAGATTAACCGGTCGCCCCGATCTCTCTCGGGACCCTCGCTTTAACTTCCCGGCGCACCGGCTTCCTTCGTTCGCCGATGCATTCGATTTCGCGTACCCTGCCATGCCACCTCTCGCTCTCTTTCTCTCTCTCCTTCTCCCTCTTTCGGGATGGACCGACAAGTTTTAATAACTCGTTACAAAATTTGTTAAACCGAGCCGCGGATATAGCCGGTGGATAAGTGCCGTTGAACAGAATGTTAAAATTTTGTGAGATAATAAAATATGATCACTAATAATAAATACGCAGAAAATTTTATTGGCAAAAATTATCATAGAATTTTACAACCGAGGAATGGATCAACATTCTGTAGTGATCGGTCGATTATTTTTTTCTCACTTCATGTGTGTTACTCTTATATATTTTAGGAAATGAAATATGCTATCAAAAATTTTGCTGTCTCCCCAGTAAAATATAGTAAAATTTCAACCAAATTTATTATATTCCTTAGTAAGATAGACCTTATTAACATTCCATTTCTGAACTATTAGAAACATAGCAAAATTGAAAAAAATTTATATAAGAAAATATTAAAATATTCTCTACGTGTAGTGTAACTTACTTCATCGATTCAAATTTTCTATTTTAATTTCAGCAATTTGTAGAATAAAATGGAATTTAAAAATTGCGAGATGTAAGATAATTCTGAGCGTAGAAAAATTAGCTTCAAATTGCCCAGAGGACCCGCAGATAATAGCGTACGAAATGCGTTTGTCCTTATTCCGAGTAACCGTCCCATAAGGATATTCATGGATCGTCTAAGCACACATACACTCGTATAAAATAATACGAGAGTATGGGTTATATGAGACAGCCTGTATATATGGTGCAACCGCTCGTCGTCGAGATTGTTTCGCGGAATACCGCGTGCGAGGTACGTATATTGCAGAATTTTAAGCGATCCTTCAATCGCCCGCTCGGCGAGCGATTAAGGTGTTACAATGACGTATTTTATGTCGCGTTTTCACGAAGGCGGCCACTATTTACAGGCGTGAGATATTTACAGATTGGGATCTTATCGGGCGCGACGGCCTGCCAAAAATGCGTGGAGGTGCAACGTAACGACCGTTACATTGTAACAGGGTGGTTATTCGCCGGTGATCAAAGCGAATTCTCGATCGCACCTGATCGCTCTGAACTCGCCACGATAATATCGTGCCGGCGCGGCGACGGCGGATCGCACTTCTCGTTTACGAGCAGGATTAATTTCGGGGGCTGTTTCACCACGCGAAGATTTAATCGGCAACAATGAGATAATGAGTAGGAACGGGCCAAATATAACAAGTTGCAATATGTAATAATGCGAGATTGCATTATATTATACGTAATATGATGTCAAATCTCGTATGGTGAAGAGAACGGAGCTCATCGTTCACTTATAAAATAAATACGGTTCTCTTCTTATAAATATCTGTTCTGAAAAACTCTTTGTTTAAAATATGTCATGTTAGCGCATCTATTACACTCTAAATTTTTTGGAGTGAGACTTCATTCCAAAGTAGTGAAAATTGCGCCAGTCGAAATTAGAGCGAGAACTTCACTCCAAACGAGTGAAAAAATTGTTCGCTTGGAATGAGTTCTCACTCGTTTAGAGTGAAATTCTCGCTGTAACTTCGACTGGCGCAATTTTCACTACCTTGGAGTAAAGTCTCACTCCAAGAAATTTAGAATATAGTTCAATTAAATTAACATAACTAGACTAGTTGGATAGAGTATCCAACTGTTTTGATAATGATGATGTTCTCTTGTCAAAATTCTTAGTACAATGTTCTGCTCTAATTTCTCATTTTTTATTTTATTTTCATAATTTTCTCTATTTAGATATTAAATTTACTTATAAAATTTAATTATAAAAATATACTTCATCTCTCTATCAGATTTTCAATGTACTATTGGACCGTTTAATTTAACTAGAAAAATTGCAGAGGGTGATAACTTGATTACTTCATGTGCATAATTACATTATCAAAGTCGCGCATATATCTGCAAAATGAAACTCGTTGGTTGTGTTACACTAAAGAAGAAATCTCTAAGAAATAAATAAAATTCGGTGGATACTAGCAACACATTTACTTGTGTGAACTATTTTTCAAATAAGAAGATACACATTTTTTTTAAATTTTGGGTCTTCAAAAAATTGTTTATTCTATTTAAATAAAATAATTTAGATTTAAGTATATCATTAGACGCTTGCAAAAGTTCGTAAAATCACAAATAGAATGGCTGTAGCAGTGACTTAGTAATTGTTTCTTTCTAAGTTGCTTTTCAGTTTTTAAATATTAGCTATACTCGATTTCTCGACAAGATCGTAGATATATGCGCGTCCCTGTCGAAAGTTCGACCGCTTATCTCATAATAAGACCCAATGTACGCTTACCTCCCTCCGCGTCAAGATCCAAGGAAGGACGGGGACGGTGCGGTGGAAGACGAGATCGACGGCGAGGAGGGGAGGTGGAAAGAAGCCGAAGACTTTGAGATGAGGGATGTACGGCGTGACGGTCTAATTGAGGCCCTCTTGATTGCATTTACACCGCCGCGCGGCCTCCCGTATCCCCGGGTGTATCCACCTTCCCTCAACGGATCCGCGGAGGCCGTATCTGGCGAACGCCGCGCTTCCATCTTCCTTCCTCTCCGTCGTCCTTCGTCCACCCGCCCGCCCTCGTCCTTACCTTCTCCTTCCTCATCACAGCTTGCATCACGGCATGCCTTTCATTTGCACTTGATGCAACGTTGCTCGCGCTGCCTCTTTTCGTCTTTGCCTCTTTCTCTCTTTTCTCTTCTTCCCATCTTTCCCTTTCTTTCTCTCTCAAGACTACGAAAGATCGTTTCTCCTCTTCCACCGAAGTAAACCACCGCGCCATTATATAAACGCGCTCATCGGCATCGTCGCTCGGTCCAAGACCTTGAGCGTGAGGAGAGAAGAAGCGAGCGAGCGAGTAAAAGATGAAAAAAGAAAGAAAAGAGAAAGATGGAAGGGAGAGGGAGAAAGAGACAGAAACGCAAGAGGTGGGAGAAGCGCGTATCACGGGGATAATTTGTCCACCTGCGCGTGCAACAATCTCACCTGATCCGCCCGCTATCTCACGATCTTCTGCTCCCCTTACTCCTCTTCTCGCCCCTCCGCGGTGAGACTCGTTCGTCGCCCTCGCACCACCGAACACATCGTTTACCACGGCCCGACAACGATGACAAGATGTTCGATAAGCTCGCGCATCGATCATCAGACTAAACGGCTCTTTTTCGCACCGGCCGAATAAGCTGCGAGAATATGGCGGGCAACTGTTACGAACAGCGACAACGACGTAATGACGAGGACAGTGATACGACTACCCGTGTTCAACGATACTCGACGCGATAATTTCAAGTAAGAGACACCGGCGGTCTCGCGTTGGTGATTTATGAGACGGGAACGTGTTACCGTTTAACGAGAACTTATCTCTACCGCGGCTCGCACTGTTATTTTCGTCGATCACGGAACCACAAATTCAGCCTCCGACTAAGCTGCCTCCTTATATTCCTCCATGTTGAAAAGTATTCAAATACTTCGAAGTTTAGAAACGACCGGAATGACGAAATGTGACCATTGACCAGGACAAGGACGGAGCAATTGATAGAGAGAAACTCATATATTAGGTACGTTCGGGGAGGTCGCTATTAGCGCTATTCAGCGCTACCGTGTCATTCTATCCTTGTTGTATTTCTAAAGAGCGATAAAGATAGAAAAACGCGATAGCGTTAGTAGCGTGCTCCCTGAACGCACGCATTATATCTGCGCGACGATAATGTAACGATAAAGACACTATCCTTGATATTGTCCTTAAAGCCCGTATCAGACTACCGACTGCACAATCGACCCAACTGCCGATTACGACTGCCGACTCTCAATGGACCAATCACACTACCGACTCGGCGCCTCACTGTGATTAGTCCATTGAGAGTCGGCAGTCGGGTCGGCCTGTGCAGTCGGTAGTCTGATACGGGCTTAAGGACTTTCAGGAATTGCTGTAGCCGTAGCGTTAGACTGTACGGGTGAAATCAGACGGTGCGTAATAGAACGGAATAGAGACGGCGTCATAAGAGTAAATCAGCGCTATTTCGCTCTTTTCTATCAGACTGCGTTCCGAAATTCACTGTCAGTACTGAAAATTTATAGTTCATATAACGTATACTATAGAATTTCAACACTGGCAGTGAATTTCGTAACGCAGCCCAGACTGCTTTCCCATGCGGCATAAAGGCCCATCTATATAGGACGCAATACACAAAACGTAATTCAACAGCCAATCAGACGTCAGTCATCTCTGACGCTTCTGATTGGCTCGACAGGCTTACGAATTGTGTATTGTATCCATGATTGTGTCCTATATAAGCTGCGTTCAGGGAGATACTGGTTGCTTCCAACAAGAGACACAAGTCGACACAAATATAATTCTATCTTTATTACTCACTAAATGTGGAACAAAGATAGAATGATGTTTGTGTCGACTTGTGTCTCTTGTTGGAAAGCAACCACTATTTGGTACTAAAAGCGTGTTCTGTCCTTGTTACTGAAAGTTGAATGAGGACAGAACTAAAGTCCTTATAGTAAGAGTCTGGCCGATAAATATAATTTAGAAAATAACTTTATTTTAATACTTTGCTTATTAAAATGAAAAATAATTTCTCAAATCGTAAATGCAATTATCACTGCTATGTAGGAACAATGACGCATTATGCACGATTTCAGTGTGCTCTGTTCACACGATATGAAAAAATGACAATAAATCCGTTAAAGCTGTTTAAAAAATTGTTTTCAAATTGTAAATATTAATTGTAAAATATTGAATACTAATTAAAATACCGGGTATTAAAATAAAGTTATTTTGTAAATTATATTTATCTTGGATGCGTCATTCACATCTCTTTTGATCTGTTCTTTTTAGCTGCACTACTGAACTAGTGCAATAAGTTAGAGTGAAATAAATATGCTTTCTTTCACTCTAACTTATTACACTAATTCAGCAGTGCAGCTAAAAAGAACAGAGCATTTGATGCATCATGTAAACATAGCCTATAGGTGGTAATGGAAGATATCCGGGGCCAAATAAGCATGGATGGATGTAAACATAGTACGCAAAACTTGCGTGATAGAAAAGAGCGAAATAGAGCTGATTGGTTACTCCTATGACGCACTCTCTATTCTAAAGTTCTATTGTGCACCGTGTAATTTCACTCTAAAGCGGGGAGCACACACTTTTGCATAAAGACATTTTGCATAATGCACAACACATAAGAAAATTGACCAATCAGAGTTCTCATTTCTATTGCCATGATGAAAATAAAGGACTCTGATTGGTTATTATTTAGTTTTGCTTTACTCGAGGTCTATTCTTTCTCTCTGCACTGGCAGTAAGTAGTGTAGTACACTGAAACATACTCCTACACTATTTAGTGTAATGTTACACTCGTCAGTTCCAGTGTAGGTCTAATGTAGTTGTTGGTCAATGGACTAGCTTCACAACCGTAAAGGCCCTTGCAGAACGCCAGGCAACAAGCAATAGAAACAGGGAATAGGAATTCGGAGTGGTCAATTATTTCTATTCTCTGTTTCTTCTTGGCTTATGCTTATTTCTATTGCCTGTAGCCTGGCATTGTGCAAGAGCCTTTAATAACAACACAACTAATGGCTCCTGCACACAGGACGCGGTAATGCTTGCTGCGCGGCGGAAGTTCGCACGACAGCCAATCAATATGTTGTTTTTCCGTAAGAGCTAGAAGGTTATTATGGAAAGCAGCATATTGATTGGCTGTCGTGCGAACTTCCGCAGCGCGGCAAGCATTACCGCGTCCTGTATGCAGGAGCCATAATAGTTACAGTGCGTTCGAACTCTGTCGAATGTCAAAACTCTGATTAGAGGAACTCTAGGAACGTTCTCGTCGCATGGACGAGTGCATGTTTCCTGCGGCGTCGTTCTCGTCGTGTGCATCATGTATTCTGAATTCGATCCGGGACCGAGCGCGGATACACGGCCATCAAGGTAAGCAAAAGGAAGGTATCTTATTGGATCATCGTTACCGTCGTATCATTTTTCGCCGAACGTTCATCGCTCTCTTTAAAACCTATCATCGGCACGTCATAAATCGCACATAACCTTAACCCCCTAACTTTTGGCGCGATTGCATGCACGAAGACAGGATTTAATACACTTCCATGAATATATTACGAAATCTTTATAAATGTGTCCGTACATACAAACTGTTCAAGTATGTGAGATCATTTGCGGAAAATACAGGTTAACGAAAGTTAACCTATAATCATATTTAAGAATTCTCTCACATTCTCTACCGTGTTTATCATTATACTGTACAAGGAAGCGGCTAGTCCGCAAACCCCCATTTACCCTCCCCACTTTGCGGTTTGAGTTATCTTTGACGTTTCTCGCCAGTCGATCCGTCAAAATACATCTATGTGTGATATAAATATCGTGTGCACTCATACATTAATAATTCAGTACTGACTAATGCTGCGACATAATATCTATAGTAATATATAGGTAGTAATATCCATAATAATGTATGAAAATTGTGGTTTATAGGATCGGCTGAAATGAATGGTGATATCAGGGTAGATTCAACGCAGGATCATGAAAAATTAAAACAATTACACGAACTGTTTGAGGTGAGTTAATTTGAATTGCAAACAACTACAATTAGCTTAGAGCTACCTGCAACAATATAGGATATGTGTATTTTATTCAAAAATCACATTTAAATGCAAAATGCAAAACGAGATGTAATGCAAGTGTCTCTTATAACATCTGATACAAATTAAGTTTTGCATGTCTATATTATTCTGTACTTGATAGACTGATGTACATAAACTTTATAGCAACTGTAAGTATATGAAATCACCATAGGTAGAATATTAAAATAATCGAATATTAAATAATTCTGGAATAAATCTTTTTCTTTAAGACTTCCCGAGTCGAAGTTAAGATTCTGCGTTAAACCTGTAAGTACTGTCGACCTTGTAGGCCAATATATCTCGAAATTCTTCCTCTCGATGGGATTTGTGGGGTAGATGTAGAAGCGTAATTTCGACACGGGGTGCGGGAGCAAACCTGTTCGCAGGGGCTGCACGAATCGACGAATAATTATCGGTACTTTACGCGCGTCCGATTATAATATTCGGGCGAGATAAAAATTCCATTCGGCCGTGATCGGTACGCTCCCCGGGACTGATTGGTATACGACTGCATTAATTCGCCTCGGAAACAGGCTCGATTCGATTTGCGTCGCTCGCTCGCTCGCTCGCTCGCTCGCGACCGTGGCGAGACATTAATCGAGGAAAGGGAGGCCCCGGGACTTTCGGGACCTCGCGCACGGGCCCCGTCCAGGCCCCGCGTTGCTCCCCGGACATGGCATAAAACGCGCAAACGCCGCCATTAGTTACTGGCACGGTCGCGGAATGCCATCCGGCCGGAGCCTTATTAAGCCCATTACGTCTTAATTTATTTCCTTATTTAAAAAAAGGCCGTGCGGCCGTGCTCGGACCCCGGAGAGGTAATGATATAATTCTGCCGAGGCGTCTCGCGCCATTTGCATTCGGCCGTGTTGGTGAGTGCGTAACCCCACTGGGTATATGTGTACGATAAAGCTCACAAATATGAACGTAGAAGTTGTCTCTCTCACTTTCTCCCTATCCGTCTCTTTCTTTCTCCTCGTCTTTCGGCAAATAACGAACGCCCACAATCGCCCCATGACCTCTCTGTGATTCGGGAAGAATGGCGGGCTCGTCTTTAAATTCGGCTTCCTTTGCAGCTCTCTGCTCTAACAGACATTAAAGCTGATCCTTGCGCGGAAGATACTTAACCCTTTGTATTCGGAATGTTTATCATCGTGATATTAGAGTTGGCGTTGCGCATTATTTCATGGACGGAATTTATGCGGCGGTTTCGAGCTAAATTGGATTTTCAGGCGCATGAATAATTAATGAGAGATTTTATAATTTTATGTAAATTCGCAATAAGACACAATGCGGACGAAATCGGACGATAAATTGTAATCACGGATCGCGAGATATGAGTTGCTCACAATGTACAATATTAACTCCGCTCGATTTTTTTTAATATGTAAAAGGAATAAGAATTATCACACATTCGTAAAATTTATCGATCGATAAAATTAATTTGCCATTCGCGCGAAGGAAGACACGCTAATCGTAGCAGATACTAATAGCAAGCATCGATATAAAGGCCCTTATTCTGAACTCTCTTTTATCAATAAAATTGTCTTCAAACTAATCAAAAGAGTCATAAGAGCCAAAGTGACAACATCACGTCGACTCTTTCCTCAAATGACAAAATATGGCTTACAAAGACACGAAATGCAAATACGCCGACGAAGTTTTACGCGCAGGTTGAGGGAAACATCCCCGCCAGCGGTATCGTTCACATCTGCGGTTTACACCCTCTGTGGGAAAGATTGCACCTCCCACCAAGGTTCCTGTGCCGCGTCCTTGTTTGCAATTCGCCATATAGCGTTGCCGTTATTATTAGCGTAAACCCCAAGTTAGCCGCAATCGCGCTGGTAATTTGCGCGTTTGCCCGTCAGCGTCGCCGCGTGGAATTGCGGTGTCGCGTTACCTTACCTTACGTGATAATGCACGACGCATCGTGAAACCTTCACCGACACACTTCGCTCTTTCTCTCTTTTTCTCTTTTTGTCTGTTTGTCTTTCCACACAGGTACGCGTCCGCGAAAAATCGCGATAATAACGTGAGAGAATCGGACGTACGTTTGTCAGCGCTTCGTCGCGCCACCACGACTCGAGCTTGCAGCATAACGCATTTTAATACGAAACTGCACTCACTTCGAGATTTCGCCGAGGTAGCTGGCACACAATAGTGAAAGTTACATTTACGCGTGCACAGAAAAAAAAGTTCAGTTTGTGTAATCGAATAGAGGCCGGAAGAAAAACTCACTGACAAGAAATAATATCGCTGTTCAGAATCACATTCGTCTGAACATTCGGCTGCATTAAAATTCATTTAATAACTGATATCATTTAATAACTCGGAATTCATTTAATAACTCAGAAATAACTGAGACCAATTGGGCAGCTGAGTAGAAACCTCCTATATTGACAATAAAAAACTTGAAAATTTATTTGCGTGGGAGATATCAAGGATATTTCGCAAAACGAACTTTACCTACCAAAAATATTTCGTAAAAATGAAAATGAACTTTATATTCCACAAATAAATTTGTTTTCTTCTTAGTGCGTACAAAATCTCTTTGTTTTTACAGTCGCGTTTTCGTCCAGTCTCCAGATAACAGAAAATTTAGTTATACTAAAGGAGTTGTTCTTTTTCCGCATGGTTTATATGTCCGAAGCGAAATGACAAGGGTATTTGATCACGCATGCACCCAGTGACAATTCCATCTTTCACCATCCATAAATCATAGACCGCCTCATCGCGGTAATATCATCGGTTTGCAAAGCTGCCACGGTGTAAGATCGGTAGCCGAGGTGTTTTAAGCGCGGTGTGATTTATGCCGGCAAATACAATGCTATCGGTCCCGTTGTCGATATTTTGCAACATGAAATATCGTTCCGGAGAAGAAGCAGTCGGGACCGTGCACGCACACCCAAGGCCAGACGATTTCGAGCCGCGGAGGACTCCGCCGGGGTCATTCATCACGATGCGCGGCCGATCCGCGGCGCTCTCGAATCGGGAAGCCGGTCTAATTTGAACATTGTCCGCCGGTGGCTTCTTGAAATTAAGCGTCATTGTTTAAGAGTGAATTCATCTTGATTGTCGATGACTAATGTCTCGCGGCGGCCACGCTGAGTGCCGCGAGGATGGATCGAAGGTGTCCAGAAGTCGGGGCTTGGAATGGCGGCGGTCGGCAGCCCCGTGGACGATGGGCAGAGACGAAAGGGACGGCAGGGCGCACCAAAGACGGCGGAGACGAAGAAGAAGTGCCCACCGCCACGTGAGAGAGCTCTTTAACGAGCATCATCAATAACGCGTACCGACGTTGAAGGGGAAACAAAAAGGAGCCCGGAGAGTCACGGTCGCCGGACAGCGCGTCGCTCGCTATAGATACCGGTAAATGGTGTTAATTAGTAAATTTGATTTAAGCCCAAATGGAGCGACCGGATAGGCGGACAAGTGTTGCGCGATGATGTACGACCGCTGCGAAATGCTCGGCCCGGGCCTCCTTTGTAATCGTCCCCTTTGAAGGACTCGCTATGTGACGGAGATTGAGAAGCTCGTGATGGGGATAACGTTAGACCGCTGGCCATTTGAGAGTCGCCTTAGCTCGCGAGACTTCCCACAATCTATTCGAGCGCGAATTCCAACCGCGCGAGATCGAATAACCTAGTATCGAGAGGAAGAGAAAGAAAGAAAGAGAAAAGGAAAGGGAAAGATACGTTATTTCCCTGATTGTATCTAATGTTCGTTCGAAAGGAGATATGCCCGCAATTGCGGCTTCGCGTATAATTCTCTGCGCGCGCGCAAAATGATTTTACACCGATCTCAGAAAATGAATACACTCTTCGAGATTAAAGCCCCACAGTTACTTTGAAGACGACATTAGGGTTATATGAAGAGAGCTAATGTAAACCGAGTTAAACACTAATTTCTCGTGTATATACCGGCACGATGAAAACAGCCGCGCCAAGTTCAAAGCCTTACGGCACACCGTGTACCCTTAACATTGGTACACCTGCAGAAAATTGAACTGCTGGTTTTATTCCGCGGTGATCTTTCGTGGGACGGGCTTGAATTTCGGTAATGACCCGTTTGCTACCGTAGGAGAAGGCGGAGGAATACGGATGAAGAGGAGGAGGAAGAAGGGAACGAGGGGAAGACGAAGGAGGAGTAGAAAGAAGGGGTTGAAGGATAGAATGAAGGGAAGTAGTAGAGGAGAAGTAGAGAAACGAGGGAAAGAGAAAGAGAGAGAGAAAAAAAGAGAGAAGAACTCGAGGAGATCGGCGGCGGAGGCAGGGAAGCAAAGGCCCATTAATCGGAGGGCATTATCTCAATCACGTAAAACGGCAAAATTGCATTTACCTTTTTAAATGAATATTTGGCGGGAGACGCGCCGCTCACCGGCGCGCTGCAGCCGCCCGCTAAGTTAATTTACCGAGGAATGCCGGGTAACGCCCTGTTCAACCTACCGGCAGCTGGACAAGTATTGTCCCGCCCCTGTGCAACCATAAGCGCGAGATACGCGCGTCGGCGGCCACGTGAAAGAAAAAAAAATAAATAAAGGACTCGCCGGATCCTGCGCGAATTGCAGTCAGCCGGGGGATCGAAATTCGCCCTCGCGAGGCGTACAATTCTCAGCTTCGACACGACGGGACACTTCTCGCGTAATTATTTCAATTGCATAAAGGCTCTCAAACGTCTGTATGATGGATCTATGCGATAGACTAATGAGTTCGCGTTCAAAATTATTGTCTCTCTTATAATCAAAATACAATTAACACTTTATCGTGAGAGTCACGACGAAAGTGTTGTTGCAATTGAACAGTCTCATTACTCGTTCCTTTGCGGCAGAAAACTATTGTCAAGAGTCTCTCGCATGTTTGTAATTCTCGCGAGGAGAGATCTCTACCTGTCTATCGCCAGTCACGTGCTTCTTGCCTGGACACCATTGATGAATACAACAGCGGTCCCGGGCGTCGCGCGGGCTCGTTTAATTTACCGGTCGGGATATTGCAACATACTCCGCACTCCGAGTAATTGACACTTTCTCGTGGTGGTTACCAATCTCCCGGAGCGATCGAGATCGACGTAGCCGCGGCTCGCTCGCCGGGGAATGACGGGCCCCAGTGTAAACCGGACCTCGTCGGCGGGCCGCCGCCACCGCCGCCGCTAACAGATTCCCGGGGCTCGATTCCTCCGCCCTCCTCCGCGCTCCTATCTCTGTATCTGATAATTGGAGCGGTAATTACGCGGTGATTAACAGAGATGGCTCCCGCGCATCGTACCTCCTACGAGAGCCTCTATCTTCTCCTCGCTGCCCCCGTTGCTCATTGCCTTCGCCATTGCGTTCTCGTGCGGAGATCCCCCTCCTCCTCCCCCCTCTCGCTCGCCGTCCTATCGTCCCCCCTGGTTAGGGAGATCAGAGATCAAAGATAGGCCTGTGCGCGAGCACGTTGACTTATCTCTCTTTCTCTCTGACTCTCCCCTATCCCCCCCCCCCCC
>NW_022639711.1:375496-381240 GCF_010583005.1 Odontomachus brunneus
TATCTGATTTTCGATCCATCGAACCCAACTCGTGCTCCAACTCTCTCGCCCCTCTGTTACCTCTCGTTAAGCATTCTCGCAGCAATCATTTAAAATATGAAGCAGATAAAAAATTCGGAAAAAGAAAATAATGAGTAAGGTAAAAGTATAAGTGACTGGACATGAATCTAACTCTGGATTACATTCTTATTGTTTTAGTCTTTAAATATGCATATTTAAATTTCCAACATGGAATATGTGTATACTGAGAGAAAAATCAAAGTGGTTATGAACGAATATACCGTTCAAGTAATGTTCGATCGGAATCATCCGATCAAGTTGATCGTTTGATCGGATCGTGATATCCGTGGGACTCTTCTCTCAGTGCACATATATTGAATACAGAAATATATTGTATTTTGAAAATTTTAATATTCGTATCTAAAGACCAAAACAATAAGAATATATCCAGGATTAGGTACATGCTTAGGCATTAGTACCGTTGCCTTATTATCAAACTAGATCTCCTCGATTCAGCTTCATCTTTCGCTGAGTAGCGCTGAGAAAAATGCCAAGCATCTTGCTTAAAATTGACGAGTCCAGCATTCTATTTGACGCGTTCGTACACTTCGTACGGAAAGTTAATTGCACGCCACCTTTCTCGCCACGCCACTACATTGTTATCCCGACGGGCAGCTTCCTCCCCGTCCGGCTCTCCTCGGTAGAGACGTTTGACTGAAGGAAGGAGGAGATGTTTGACGATCAACCTTTTTCCCCTCCTGCCCGCGTTCACGAAACAGGGGTGAAAGCTGGGCTCACAAAGTATCCAAAAGCTGCGCCTACGTCAGGTAAGAGCGGAATTGCCTAACCAAACGGGCGTGGCCGTAACTCGACCGGTCGAGTAACCCCTAAACGTCCAGTTAATTAGAGCTCGACCCTCTTGCATCTCCCTCCCTCTGCGCTCGTCGTTCTTCCCTCCCGCTCATTTCTTACCGCTCCCTCCCACGATCACAGGGCCTCCTAATAACGCGGGCCAGCCGTAATGAGGAGTAAACTAATTATTGGATGCTAGTTGGGCAGGACGATATTTCACGTTCTCGCTGACAGCAAGGCAGGAGCAACAAGGATGCGGCGCGCGCGTTCCCGCGATCGTCCTTTCGCCTCGCGTGCACACGTGGAAAGATAGGCAGAGAGAAAGACAAAAAAGAGGGAGGAAGAGAGAAAGAGAGAAAGGCTTAAGGAGCGCCATGCACACGTAAACAGGTTAAAATGATGCCTAAGCGTTTTATAGTAATTTCGAGAGAGCGAAAGAGAGGAAACGTCAGATTCCCGGCGTTAGTGGTGTCTATCGCGCAGACATGCAGACACTATGCACCTTGCGCGATGCACCTAAATGCAACGACCTAACTAGGTGAGAGCGTACTGTCAGTGCATTCAGCGTTTAAATGTGCTCTCCGTTCCGCTTATAGAAACTTTCTGTAGAACTTGCTCTTTGAACCGTGACGATATTAATTTATTATAAGTGTGAGCGAACACGGGGAACCTAGAAAATTTATGAATGTAACCGACGTCGATGAATTTCGTTAATTTTGCATTTTTTTTCCAGGAAATTGCTTATCTCGCGACCGCATCATTACGCCAGTCAATAATTACCGTAGTGACCGTTATCATAAACGGTACGCATGGAAAAAAGAATAAATCAGATATCTGATGAAATATGAACGAACCAGAATTCAAGTTAACAAGATTCCGGTTCAACTTGAACAAACAAGTGCAAGTTTCAAGTTTTAATTAATCAGAATCTTATTGACTTGGAACAAAATTCTGATAATTTCAATCGGAAATCACAGTTCGATTCATATATTTTTCACCAGACATTTGATTAATCCGACCAAACCTTTTTTCCCCGTGTAGTGTTCCAAAATTCTCGTCGTCCAGAATTAACAGAAACGTTTCTCTTAATTTAACTTTTGACATCTCCGCATGTGATTTCTAATAGCGATATTTCTGGACATCGTGTAGAAACGCAGACTCTCTCATTTAAAACCGTGAATTTTTACTGCCCAATCTCCTCTGGGGGAGGATCATTCTCCATAAAAGTCATCGTCGGTGACACCGCGCTTATAATCCGTCCTGACGAAAGCGCGCACGTCGATAAATTAATTTTATCGCCGTCCGCCGCTCGTCCTTCTACCCCCGCGAACTTCATACACGTTCTGTCTGTATCACAGCTTGTCTCGTTCTGATTCCTAGGACAGCTGTTGGAGACAACGTCGGCAGTAACGTCACCGATGCGAGCGGCTTCGATCGAGGTAAGAATGCGCCGAACGACTCTCCAAGCCCGAGCCCGAGGCCCGAGATGAAATATCGCGCGGAACGGACCCAATAGGTCGGTCTAATAGGAATAAACAATGTTATGAATTTAAACGGCCCAGCTTGGCGCCACTATAACCCTATATTATCAAATTACGGGGGCCCTGTGTATCGGGCCCCGCGAGGTGCACGCCTCGCGCGACCAGGATGCGCCATAAAGTCGGATGTTAACGGTAGGAACCCACGTCCCGCCACTCCTGTCGTTCTTTTAGAACCTATTCGCGATGCGCCACGGGGGGCCCCCGTTTCGTTTCAGCCCGGGGCCCAAGAACGACGATAAAGAGGACTACGTGCGCGACGCTTTCCGTGTCGAACGCCGACGACGAAGTAATCTCCGTGGAATAATCGCCCGGGAATTATTCGCAATAGCGTCCAGGGAGTTTCGCGCGATTCCGCGATGAGACTGCACCTCGCATTGTTCGCTGGTGCGTTGCGCACAACGTCGTGATAATACTGATATCGCGATTTCACGCCTCGATATAACGACAGAGAGATACTCGCAGATACTTCCCAGCCACTTCTTGAGCCCACTAAAGTGAACTCAAAGAGGATATTTTTAATCAAACTTAGATCACAAAAGCCTATAAGAGCCTACGCAAGATGTCGATTGCGAAACACGCTACTCTTTAAATTACAATCAGTTATTCTTTACTGAAACACTATACTTATAACTGATAGTTCAGGGCAGTCAGTGAAATATCGCTGAAAGAATCAATTAATAGTAACATGACTTTATTTATTCAGGATGTTTTTGTTCTCGTTTGAGTTCTCGTTGGCTACCAATCGGCTCGCGTAATCGATTACTCTGCCTGTAATCGCGTCTCGCGTCTGTACAGTTCGGTATCGCGCTAATCGCCATCAAGTCGGCGAGCGTGGCGACTCGCGCACGCTTATGCTCACATTCGATCCAGCCAATTGAATCACTCATATCTCACGGTAATTAACTCGAAGGGGCTCGTTTAGAGTCTCTTGGGGTCCATCGAATGACAACGAGGATCTCTCATACGCCGCCGGTGGAATATTAAGAGGCATTTACGCATACAGAGAGTCCACCACTTTATGAATATCGAATGAGGGCGCGTTCGGGACTATCGCGGGAAAAGCTTTTGGTTTCATAATAAATTGGGACCGGAGGAAGAAAGACGAAAGGGTCTTCTGGGAAGAAAAGGGAGGAAGAGAGGAGGAGGAGAAGAAGGAGAAGGACGCGATCCGTTCGGTAAAACAGTCGGCTGGCTGCCGATCGTTAACGAATAAAGAATGGTAATATTATGCTCAACGTACCGTACACCTCGAGTCAGCTGCTCGAGGGCGGGAATAACACAAATCAGAATGAGACAGTCGGATCGCCGTGGATGGATTAATTATTGACTGTGGGACCTCGTTTATCATTGCTCGCCTAAAGTTACTAGGATTCCATAGATAATCTAACTTAGACAACAAGCACTCGTGCGATAAAAGATCTCTATCGACTATTTTATTGAATATGAAATGTGACAAATTAATATATATTTGAAAAATATCGAGGATTAGGAAATCGATCCTTCTCTACGATTACGAAATCAGAACTCTCTCGACAACAAGCATGATCTGGAAGTCTTCTATGAATCTATTAATGTTTTCGCGATTTAATGAAATAAAAAAAGTTACAATAAAAAAACAAAACACATATTTTTAAAAATATTATGTTTGAAAAGTGAGTCTGGGTAAATTTTAAGCATGTTTTGAGTCTTAAAGTTGAGATGCCGGAGCGATCGACGAACTAAATAAGCGTCAATAACGTAAAGCGATCATCAAAAAGTAGAAAATGTTTCATCATTTACCGACGATATTGAATTTATGCACACATAAATACTTATGAAATAATGACGATCATCAAATAGGCATTAACATGATACCACTATCGTTTTTTCACAGATATTATGCAAGTGTGTCATTTCAATTTTTTTATACATAGACGTTACGTAAATATAAGTATTATGTTGCTGATATTTGCATTCTCTCCAAAATAGGCTCTTGCTACTTTTCTGATGAATTTTTCAAACCGCTTGTGTACTGGGTACATCAAAGAAAGAGTTTTTAAAGAAGAATGTTGTAGGCGCAAGCGTAGTTTGCGAATAATTTTTTGAAAAATACGTTACCTATTATTTGAGTTTTCAATATAATTAGCAACGGTAATTTGAGATATCATTTTCATTTCGCACTGAATGTTACACTTTATTTTCGCACGTAATTTTATCATATAAATTGGAGCAGTCAGTACGCTGTAATTTTTGAAAAATAAAGTCACGATAGCAATAGTTCCACATCGTTTTCATCCTTGAGGCGGGAATGCCTTATTTTATTTATACATGTATTTTTACTATACAAAAGCATTTTTAAT
The DNA here is from genome assembly GCF_010583005.1 of Odontomachus brunneus. Taxonomy (NCBI): domain Eukaryota; kingdom Metazoa; phylum Arthropoda; class Insecta; order Hymenoptera; family Formicidae; genus Odontomachus; species Odontomachus brunneus. The sequence continues at coordinate 380,229 of NW_022639711.1, forward strand.
TTGATCAAGTCAACACAAAGTAAAATTTGTTGGGAAATGTCGTTGACGTGATACCGAATACTTTTACAAAACTATTGTCTCGTGCTGATTCGACAAAATTAAAAACTCTTTTGCATAGTGAAAGTACGTGTGAAAATGAAGCGGAATATCCATCAATATGACACAAAAACAATAAGGAACGGTTACTATTATATCGAATTTTTCTGCAAAAATTACTTCTTTCTATTTCCAACGAATTAAAAACCCTTTTGTACGGTAAAAATACGTGCAAAAATGAAGCGTAGCATCTCACAATATGAGACGAAAACGATAAAGAATAGTTACCATCATAATATCGAATCTTTCTGCAATGGTTACTTCTTTGTACCTGTGTCGAATTAAAAACTCTTTTGCATGGTGAAAGTACGTGCGAAAATGAAGCGGAGCATCCCACGTGATCTGGGGAACGATGCAGAGCGAAATAGTCAAATTTCACATTATTTTCAAAAATACATCTTTGCGAACGCGAAAATTACTTAAAAAAACTGTAAGTTATCTCAGAATGTGCTCTAGATGCTAACATTATATGACCTAAATAACCTAACCTAAATAATCTGCTGTAACATGATCGACTTTCGGGCCATGTGCGAGAGTTCGACATTTCTACGACATTGCGTTGAATCCAACATTATGGTCGGCTATAGCGGCTTTGGGTTATTGGAAAATTATTTTCAAGATTCTGGGTGTGTTACTGATGGAGTAGAGCATAGTTTGGTATTAGTTGGCCTGTATGAAGTTAGCCCCCCACTTTTCGAATTTATTAATTTTGACAGTTGTGCTGATTTGTGCTAGGTTTGTGCTACATTGTGCTCGAATTATAAATTTTTAATACGAAAAATGAGCGAGAAAAATGGAAAAAACCGTTTTTTTTGGTAGCCCCCTACTTTTTGATTTTCGAAATTTTTTTTATTTTGCTAGGTTGTGCTAAGTTGTGCTAACATTGTGCTAAAGTATTATCTTCGAAAAATAATCA
>NW_022639711.1:381335-381795 GCF_010583005.1 Odontomachus brunneus
AACTCAGATATGCAATTCTGAGTCGATCCAAAGTCTAGAAGTCGTGACTAATGACATAGACTGCGAGCGCGAAGGGCCGCGGTCAAGAGTAAAGTGCCTTTTAAATTCTAGTGCTCGCGAAACTGAAGCTTGTGCTGACTTGTGCTAGCCTAGAGCAACTCAGATATATAATTATATATTGTTTGGTTGACTTATACGAATATAAATCTTACTTTTCTCCTTTTCTGCCTAAAATCGTTTTTTTCGTTTTATTCCTTTCATGATTATTTTTCGAAGATAATACTTTAGCACAATGTTAGCACAACTTAGCACAACCTAGCACAATAAAAAAAATTTCGAAAATCAAAAAGTGGGGGGCTACCAAAAAAACGGTTTTTTCCATTTTTCTCGCTCATTTTTCATATTAAAAACTTATAATTCGAGCACAATGTAGCACAAACCTAGCACAAATCAGCACAAC
>NW_022639712.1:0-2901 GCF_010583005.1 Odontomachus brunneus
TGATGGTGATATTCTCACCGATGACGATCTCTCCCTGAGATAGTGGCAAAATTATTCGAAACATAAGTGCGCCAGTGTACATAAAGACTCCACAGATTGTGACTAATAGCCTTCCTGTCTTCGCACTTTTGATCATAGTGTTTCGTTCTTTCACACTGAAGACGTTCTCCCAATCCTCCTCGATGTGTTTCAAGCATTGTCTGATATGATCATTACGAGACAAGAAAATACCATATTGAATGACGGTCATGAAGACGTAGAGAAGAAGAGGGGTTATCTGAAGTCGCACACGCGATGATTCCTCCAGAAGCCAATAAATGGTGCCGGGTATACTGTCACAAGCAAGAAGAACGTAGGAGCTAAAGATTAGAAAGAGATCGTAAATTTTCCAGAATATAGATCGCTTTCCACTGATAGATGGCCAAGCACCGATTGCAAGCATGATATTGCGAGTTGGTTGCATAACATATACAATATCATCTTGGCTATGTACGTTCCGCGGCATTTCTTTATGGACTTTGACAAATGTTCTGCGGTACTCACGGGCTTCGACCGTCGTGCAACCTACTGTTATTGCAAAATCTGAACCGCGACTAGTCGTGGAAGCACAAAGCTGGCCGTGAAGTGAGCTTCATTGCTCTCATACGCTTGCGCGCTTTAAAGATTCAAATGCTGCGTGTGTGGGATCAGGAGCAGAAAAGTTGTAAGGGAAGTTGAGTAAACCCCAAGAGACGTGATCATTTTCTATGAGAAGTATTTTTACCCGTCAGTGTTCGTTATCGACCTTTACGGCAAACAAGAAAATCGTAGTGTTTAACTTTATTCCTTTCTGCTTTGTAACTCGCAATCATGACATTGACTGTAAATTAACAGTTTCATTTACATTAGACGAATTACTTCTATTTGCTCAACTGCTACAGATATCCACGACAATTAGTCTACATAGCGAGTTTGCTTTTTAATGGATAAGTATAAGTTAAAGTATAAGTTGAATAAGTTTAAACTATATATTTTTTGAGAAGTGTTAAATCTTAAGCTAAATAATTCAAGGATAAATGCATTTTTGCAGTAATTTTGTTGCTTTGTTATACATATATTTATTTTAATATTAAATATTTAATATTTATTCTGTGCAATTACTATACTGTTTCTCAATAAAAATATGTTTGGTTAAATACTGGATATATAATAACTGTTAATCATATACATATATATACAGATATACAAACAAGTAAGAATATTAAAATTAATATAGACTTAACGACCAAAACTTAACATATATGTTTATTAATGCCTTTGCAATAATAAATATTTAATAAAAAACTTACTTATTGTTTTATCTGCATTGTTGTATCTTTTTTCATCAACAAATCCGTCAGCCAGGTTTTCGCACATCTTTAATCAAGAAACTTTCCAAATTGAAATCTCTTTGGAATATTTAAAGTGATGATGATTAAGCATTGTATTCAAACTATAGTACGAAGCCAGTTAGATGTTGTCAATACTAATTCCTTTTGAATTCTCGACCAACTTTAATCGCACGTCTTGGTACAGGTGAGCCACCGTATTGAATGATGAAAAAGCCAATTAACGTCAAATTATTCAGTAAAATGCTCAGAGTTTCTAGAAGAATGCTCTAAGATCTATGTTGTGTAACAAATGAGAAATTTCTCTATCGACAACAATGATAAGATCGATGTTCCATAAAGAAGAAGTATTAGCGATGTGAACGCAATGTCATGCGAGCTCTTTTACGTATTGAGTTGTTGGCAATGAATAAATTTACACAATCGATGATATAAATTGTTCATGAGAGAGGTATATTTAAGAAGACATTATGTCATATGTATTTATACTGCACTAAACTTTTATATTGCATAAATGTATTCTACTCCTTGCTTTTTCATCTATATGTACACGGAACGATGCTTCCTCTAGACACGTACGGTTCACGAAGCAGTTTCGACAATTAGCACTTAATAACATTCAGTCGATTACTTTTCGGAGCATATTAAAATACGCCCCGGCAGTTTTTATAGCCTAAAACATACAGTCATGCGATTTGCTTTTAATAAAAGCCTGCAAAATGGACAACTGATTAGGTAGACATATAATAATTATACATAGTATCGTACAAGAGCCGTATAGAAAAAAGAATTTAAATTATATTATTAATATCATATCTGTAAATAAAGGAATATTTATTATATATATAGTGTACTGACATTTATCATATACAATATAATTACTGCAAAGAAAAATAGATTAACACGATAGTATGAATGATTATATGTTCTAGGAAAAATCTTCACTCGAATGTAAAGAGAAAAGAAAATTAATTCAGAGCATATAAAATATTAAATAAAATTGTTCGTAAATATTTATAAAAAAGTGAATGCTGTAGTTTGAGTTAATTTCCTTACATCACCGAATGTTTTAAATGAGAGGTCGAAAAGATTTCCAGCGGATATCTTGATTGGAATATTAGACATCATCATTAGCAGCACGACGCAACGCGCTTTTTTATCCGGAAGACGATACCATTCAAGCTCGCAAGTGACAGTAGCCACTTTCTCCGCCTAGGTTTAATATTATAGAACATAGATGTCCACAAAATCTGAATGCATTACATTTTCATCGATGCTACTTTGAAAAAAGTACATAGTGTACATATATGTTGTGCTATTAGGACCTTAACTTAGTTTCCGCCCGCAAATGTTAGATGGCAATGCAAACAGTTCTAGTAGTCATTACTAACGAAACAGGTAGTTTGTGATTAATTTCGACATTTCTCGATAACATTCAGTCAGCATACACAATTATTTTCCTAAACAACAATTTCTTTTGCTTTGTGAAAAATGGAACGCGATAAAGTGTTTTTTCGACATGTGCTTTTGCACT
>NW_022639712.1:3083-19509 GCF_010583005.1 Odontomachus brunneus
AATGGGTGGACGAATGGATTGCTTCGAAACAAACATCGTTTTATCGAGATGGTATCGCCCAGTTGCCAGAAAGATGGCAAAAAGTTGTAGAAAGTGATGGAAAATACTTTCATTGAAATAATTTAAATAAATTTTTTACAATAAATGCTTTTCCTCAGTATTTTTTGGGCGGAAACTAAGTTAAGGTCCTAATATTTTGGAGAATTTTGTATTTAATTAAAATATACTCGTATATTTATAAGTTACGTATTATATGTATTATATGAAATAATAATTAAATGTATACTTCCACGATATGGAATTATAATTAATATCTATATAAAAAAATAAAAATTATAAATTGCTAAAGAACTTTTATAAAATAGATTGCAATTTATCTTTCAAAGTTGTATATCATTAGCTTTTTATCGTTGATTATATTAAATAAAAAATTACTTTTTTATATGATTGAACGTGTTAACGCCTATAAAATTTACCTGTTCGGTAAGTTGTTCACCAGTGTAACAATACATAAATAAATGTAGTACTATATTTCCAACGCATAACATGTAAACGCATACCCCTGGTGTGTTGTTACTCTGCCATTCCTATAAATATGACATTTTTGTTGGTAGAGTTTTTTATTTTTTTTAAAAACACGCGCGAATATATAAAACATATATGCTTCCTGAAAAAAATTTTTAAACTTACAATGATTATAAAATACATAATAATGCAGAGAGTTATAGTATTCACCATCATTTCCATGAGGAATACTTCTTGCAGCGTATGGTGTACCATTCGCAGAAAACTAAAACGTAATTACTGTTAACATCAAATCATTATTATAACACGAGCGACAACACAGTATATCGAATGAATAGTAAATCATTAATATTGTAAAAGATACACAAATAATGGTGGATAAATAATGATAAATAATGATATTCTCTAATTGATTTTCTCACACATTAAGTAAATTAATATACAAGTCTATCATATACATTAGTGATATCCTTATGATATACAGACTCATCCCGTACACAGCCTATACTCACCCTATACTCACCCTATACAAACTCACCCTCGTACTCGCACTTGATGCTCGACTATATCAGCCAATTTCTTATTCACTTCGTATTCTTTTTGTTCTTCGACAAGGCTCGTCATTAAATCTCTCAAAATTCTCATTTGGCCGGAAGCATGGATCACGAAAATGGCTGTGAGACCGCACGCACCTGTCGCAATCGAGGCTGTAATTAATCCGCTGACAAATTGAATCGTAAAGAATATCTCGTAGATAGGAGTGACTTGCACATCGATAAAAATGAGGTAACTTGGACAGGCCAAAGGCCTAATAGTAACATTCTGTTCGGTGATGATGTCTCCTTGTGACAAGGGAAGGATTGTCCGAAACACAATGGCACCGGTGAACATGAAAGTCGCGCACACTGTGACTAGGCGTTTGGCAATCCTCGCGAATTTTGACATCATGTTTCGTACATCCGCGTTGAGAATATTGTCCCAATCTTCTTGAACGTGCTTCAAGCACTGTCCAATTTGATTATCACGAAATACAAACATGACGTATTGAATAATAGTCATAGCATCATAAATGAGAAAAGGTATCATTTGAATACGAGTACGCGTATCTCCTTGTGTCATCCAATAAATGAAACCGGGAATTAGGTTGCAACTGAGAAGAGTGTAAAAGACGGCAATTAACAAGAACTTGTAAACTTTTTCGCACAATGTTTTGTCCCTGTTAATGGACGGCCAGATTCCAAGTATAGTCATAATATTACGCGTTGGTTGCGTGATGTACATGATATCGTACAAAGAGTTATGTGGCATTTTTTTAGAATCTTCGAAGAACGCTCCGCAATATTCTCATGCTTCATTCAATACATCCTAGTACGAACAATGCGGAATCTAGACGGGATCTAAATCACGATTAAACGTTGAAAAGTGAAGCCGATCGTAAAGTAAACTTGCTTGTCGCATGCGCTTGCGTTGAATTAAAGATTCAAATACTGCATGCGGAAGAAAGCTTGAGAGCGGGGAAGTTTGAAAACAGAGTGGATAGTCGAGGGTTGGGATTGCTTTCCCTGAAGATTATTCTTGTCTACCAACGTTCATCGATCTTTCTAACAATTAAGGACATGTTATGTTATACTGAGTAAAACATTTTTCTACCGGCAATTGTGAAACATGTTTTTCTGCTAAGAAGAATTATTAGTGACGTGATAGTGTGATATCATAAATCTTTGACCTTGAATGCAATTTTTTATATAATACTGTAAATAACTATTCTTTCTATTGAATTAAAATTTCATAGGAATATTGAACCTGTGCGATGCTTGAGCTTTGGCGTATTCGAGAAGGATCGTACCAAGTCAGTACTTAAGATCGTACTTATGTTGGTAACTCTAATTTCTTCCTCCTATTTTCAATCAGCTGATTATTATAGTGTAATATATAGGAAGTCTTGAAGAAATTTTCTTATTCGTATCTTCAAAATTTTCAACATTTTTTTACATTTTTACGTGTTTTACATATTCTTCAAAAGTTAGATCTAAAAAAATGTATCTATTTTTATGATATCTAAAAAATTAACGAAATTATAAGAAAAAAGAAATCGAAGAAAACAGCTTATTTGTATAAGAAAAAGGATTTCTGTATGATCCTGGGATAGCAGATTAAACACAAGTATGTAAACATATAGAATCAGTCAGAATTATTAATAACTAAAATTTCTTATTGAATATTAGAGCACGGCGGAAAATAGGCGATTTTTGTTTAAAATATTGTTATTTTATTATTTATATATTTTTAATCGCAATTATAATTCAGATTATAGCTGCACCCATAAAGAATAAAAGGCAATTTTGCTTTTCTGTCTTAGATAACTTTAAAAAGCTGAAATTTGCACACCGTCCATTTAAAATTTCCTTGTTTTCATTGTAATATTTTTTATATATTTTTAATCTTACATACTTATATAAAAATTATATACATTCTTCAAACATTATTAAACAAACTCCTTTAATCAAGTTATTAACAAGTAGTTTACGTCAAATAAATCAATTAAAACATGTGTCCAATATTTTCAAAAATATGTGGAGTAAAGGTTGTTTATAATGTGAAGTCTCTTTGTTTTATTAAACCAGAAATGTTCTTATCGAGAACAATGAATGGGTCGGTGTTCCGCGAAGAAGAAGTATTAGCGGTGAACGCGATGTCATGCGTGCACGTGATGAAACATTGATGGCAATATGTAACTTCTCACAAACGATGATAGAAATTGGTCTATGAGAGAGGTATAGTTGAGAAGACTTCATATCGCATATATTTATATACTGCACTAATTTTATATATTTTATAAATATATACTACTGATATTTTTTTATACTACTAATGTTTTTTTATATGTACATTGAACGATGTTTCCCCGAGATACACGTATGACTCACGTTGTAACTTCGACAATTAGTATTTAAAAACTTTCAGTCGATTACATTTCGGAGCATATTAAAATAAGCTCCGGCTGTTTTTATGGCCTAAAACATACAGTAACGCGACTTACTTCAATTTGCTTTCAACAAAAATCTACAAATTAGACATAAATGATTATTCAGACATATAATAAATAAATAAATATATATATAGTGCAAAAGCTATATAGAAGTAAAAAGAACTTAACTAAGTTTATCAGTGTTACATCTATAAATAAAGAAACGTTAATTATACTTGGCACTGATATTTATCATATATAAATATAATAATTGCAAAGGAAAATAAATTAACACGATAGAACTAATGGTTATATATTCTAGGAGAAATCTCCATACCCGAATGTAAAAAGAAAAAAAATTAATATTGTTCAAAGCATATAAAAATATTAAACAAAATTGTTTGTAAATATTTATAAATAAACGAATGCTTTAGTTTAAGTTCATTTCCTTACATCACCAAATGTTTTAAGGGAGAGATCAAAAAAGTTTCCAGCGGATATTTTGGTTGGAGCATTAGACATGATCATTAGCAGCACGACGCAACGTGCTTTTCTATTCGGAAGACGGTACCATTCAAGCTCACAAGATACAATGGCCACTTTCTCCGCCTATGATTAATATTATAGAACGCACATAAATGTATACATAAAGTTTGAATGTATTTTCATTGACGCTACTTCGAAAAAAGACATATGACGTATATATATGTTGTATTTTTCTGAAATATTTCGTATTTAATTGTAACATTCTCATCACAATATATTCGTATATTCATAAGTCATATGTATCATAGGCATTATAAGAAATAATATTTAAACATGTATTTCCATAAATAGAATTATAATTAATAACTATGTGAAAAAATTGAGGTAATAAATTGTTATGAAACTTTTACAAAATAAAGTGCAATTTATCTTACAAAGTCATATGTAGTCAGCTTTCCATCATCAGCCATATCATTAAATAAAAGAAACACTTTTTTATATGACTGGACATATTAACGCCTATAAAACTTACCTGTTCGGTAAGTTGTTCACCTGTATAACAATACATAAATAAATGAACTGCAACATCTCCAACGCACAATATATAAATGTATATTGCTGTTGTATTGCTATTTTGCCATTCCTATAAATGTGATGTTTTCATTGATAGCTTTTAATTCTTTCTACAAACTAAATGTGTGCACTTTCTTATATTTCTTACACACATACAGAAATAGACTTACAATTATTATAAAATACATTAAAATGCAGAGAGTTAGCGTGTTCACTGTCATTCCCGTGAGAAATATTTGTTGTAGAGTGTGCTGTACCATTCGCAAAAAACTAAAATGTAATTACTGGTGACGGCAATTCATTATTATAACACGTGAGATAACAGCGTATCGAAAACAAATAAATAATAAATGAATAGTTATTAATATCATAGAGGATTGACAAATAATGAAATTCTAATTATCTCACATATATAGGATGTCTTACACTCTCCTCCGGGCATTTTGTGGGAACATAGAACAGGTTGCGGTGAACATAAAAGTCTTGTATCGTTTTGCGATATTCACAATAATTATCGAGATATTAATTGTAGAAAATTTGTGAATGATCATGCAGAATATGGTAAATGAGTTATAGTAGCGACGACTGCTGTCGTGTACTTATACTTTAGGTCAAATTGAACAAAAAAGTCCTCTACCATTTTCCAAATAATCACATAGATTTTTAATTATAAATTAAATTAGATTATTACACGATTTTGCGTGATAATGCACTCATCTTCTTTAATTAATAATTAAAAATCTATGTGATTATTTGCAAAATGGTAGAGGACTTTTTTGTTCAATTTGACCTAAAGTATAAGTACACGACGACAGTCGTTGCTACTATAACTCATTTACCATATTCTGCATGATCATTCACAAATTTTCTACAATTAATATCTCGATAATTATTGCGAATATCTCAAAACGGTATAGGACTTTTATGTTCACCGCAACCTGTTCTACGTTCCCACAAAATGCCTGAAGGAAAGTGTGAGACACCCTGTATAAGTAAATTAATATGCAAATCTATAATATGCACTAGTGATATTATGCTATAACTCACCCTCGTACTCGCATTTGATGTTCGACTATATCAGCCAATTTCTTATTTACTTCGCATTCCCTTTGCCATTGTTCCTCGACAAGATTCGTCATTAAATCTCTCAAAATCCTCAGCTGGCCGGAAGCGTGGATCACGAAAATGGCTGTGAGACCACACGCACCTGTCGCGATCGACGCTATAATTAATCCACTGACAAATTGAATCGTAAAGTATATCTCGTAGATAGGAGTGGCTTGCACATCGATAAAAACGAGATAACTTGGACAGACCAAAGGTCTAATAGTGACGTTTTGTTCGGTGATGATGTTTCCTTGTAACAAGGGAAGGATTGTCCGAATTAGAACAGCACCACTAAACATGAAACTCGCGCTCACTATGATTATGCGTTTGGTAATTCTCGCGAATTTCAACATCAGCGTTCGTACGTCAGCGCTGAGAATATTTTCCCAATCTTCTTGAACGTGTTTCAAGCACTGTCTAATTTGATCATCACGAAATATAAAGATGCTATACTGGCTGACAGTCATAGCGTCGTAAACGAGAAAAGGGGCCATTTGAATACGAGTACGCGTGTCTCCTTGTATCATCCAATAGAGAAAAATGGGAATCAAGTTACAAATGAGAAGAGTATAAGAGACAGTAATTAGCAAAAACTTGTAAACTCTTTTGCACAATGTTTTCTTTTTGTTAATGGACGGCCAAATTCCAAGTATGCTCATAATATTGCGTGTTGGTTGCGTAATATACATGATATCGTATAAGGAATTTTCGTTATATGGCATATTCTTAAAAGCTTCGAAGAACGCTCGACGATGCGGAATCTAGACGAGATCTAACTCACGATTGAACGTTAAAAAGTGAAGCCAATCGTAAAGTAAACTCACTGGCCGTATGCGCTTGCGTTGAATTAAAGATTCAAATACTGCGGAAGAAAAGTCGAGAGCGGAGAAGTTTAAAAAGAGAGTGAATAGTCAAGGGGGTCAGGATTGCTTTCCATGAGGATCTGTCAACTTCATCGATCTTTCTAACAGATGTTATGTTTTGTACTGAATAAGTATTTTTCTACCGGAAAAAGTGAAGTAATGTTTCTTTGCAAAGAATGGATATTAGTGACGTAACCACGCAACCAAATGAAGTGTTATTGACGAGTGTTTTTTACGTCAAATAAATTAGTTAAAATATGTGTTCAATATTTTTAAGATCATGCGAAGTATATTTTATTAAGCTAGAGATATTTTTTTATCAAAGACAATAAATTGTTTGTTCTGCAAAAAAAGAATATGAAAGTGATATAAAAGACCCTTATAGAAATATCATACTAAGAATCATTGATAATTACTTATTATCCAGTATTTTTAATACTAAAAATAAGTAATTATCAATGATTCTTAGTATGATATTTCTATAAGGGGAGATGGCATACAAGTTTTTTATTTATTATTGGCAATGTGTAAGTTTACACGATATTGCAAATTGTTCTATGAGACAGACATATTAAAGAAAACTTTATATCGCATATATATAACTCTAAATTGTTACATTTAGTATATAATAAATAATGTGATAATAAATATATACTCTACTGATGTGTATTTGTGCTTTTATATATACAGCTATATTTCTCCAACAGATGCATGCACACCAGGCTCCAATAAAGCTATATTATGTAATGAAATAAAAATCTCTTGCGGTGGTCCCAGGTAAGCAATATTTTTATTAATCCTTCTTCCACCTTTTTTGTCTTAAATTTATATTGCTCGCTGTGTTCCTTTTTTATTTTGTGATTTTTATTATGCCCCAATATGATGCGGGCAATTAGAAATCATCACTAAAATATGTCCTAGTAAATGTTAAGACTTTATTGTAGCATAATGTACGGTTTATGTCATTGTTCCTCTGATTTGATTTTGATACTTTCATTCTGTTACATTTCGAAGCATATTAAAGTACGCCCCAGATGTTTTAATAATCTAAAAAAGTCATTTAATGATTCGGTAATAATTTTGATAATCTTAATTCTGTTTTGTATAAAATAATCGTAATTAGAAAAACAATTGTAATTTTATTTTGAATAAAAAGCGATATATCTGCAAATATCTTTTTACATCACCAAACGTCTTGAATGAAAGCTCCATGATCTTGCAAACGGAGATCTTGGGTGGATAATTAGACATAATCATTATTAGAACTACACTGCGCATTTTTGTTTCCGGAAGATGATACCATTCGAGCTCACGGGATTCAGTTGCTACTTTTTCTGCCTGTTATTAATTTATCACAAACATATAGCATTGACCATTAAATTTGTAACAAATATTCGTTATTCGTTATTCTTTATTTGTTATTGCAAGAACAATAAAAGATACGGTTTTTCTTTTCTTTTACACAAAATATGTCTTCTATATAAAAAGTAATAAAATTAACTTTATTTTAATAAAAATGCAACTCTTGGCTCAGTGTAGTTTATGTTTTGAAGTGTTCTTAATTCAAAGGAAAACATTAAAACATTCCTAATGCACATTTCGTATATATTTCTCTTCATAAAATAAAGATAATTTATTGTATACAATAATAATTTTAAGGATACATCTATATCATATATTGAATATAATATCTTTCATATAAAAAGAAATTTTATTAACTGTAGAGCGACATTTTATCTCCTAACTATTGAAAATCAAACACACCTGTTATAAAACATACCTGTTCGTTAAGTTGTTCACCAGTATAACAAAACAGAAATATGTGGATTGTAATGTTTATAATGTTAAGCATATAAGAGCCTATAACCCCAAAGTTGTTAGTGTGCCAATCCTATAAATATATTCCTATAAATATAGTAATTTTCATGAAACGGAGATATTATTAGCAAATAAAGTGATCCATAATAACTTTTTAGTGTAAAGTGTATTAATAAAAAAAATTAATAAAGTATATTAATAAAAATATTAAATTTATCAATAAAATGAACAATGAATAAATTAACGAGCTTTCTTTTTATCGAACATGTGCCATTTCTATTAATTATTTACGTATATGTAAATAATTATGCGCGCGAAACATTCGATTTACTTTCTTATTAAAATCTACTGATAAACTTATACGAACCAATACTACAAAATACAGTAGAAGGCAGATGCTTAAAGTATTCACCATTATTTCTACTAAACAAATTTCTTGCATGGTGTACTGTACCATTTGTAGAAAACTGAAATACAATTAATAGTGATTTTACATCGCGTAACACTATTCTCCCCTCTCATACATACTCACACACACACACATACACACACATTCTCTCTCTCTCTCTCTCTTTCACAAAGTAAAGAAATACAAAGCATTAATATTATAAATGATAGAAGAATATACAGCAAGATTTTTTATCAAAATTTTATCAAATCACAGACTTACCTATGTACTCTTATTTGATGTTCCACTACTTCAGCCAACTTCCTATCTACTTCTTCCTCTTTTTTCCACTGTTCTCGGACAAGATTTTTCATTAAGCAGATCAGGATTTTCATTTGACTGCTGGCATGCTCTACGAAATACGCCAGAAGCCCGTACGCACTCGTCGTAATTGAAACTATAAGGAATCCCGTTAAGGACTGGAATACAAACACTATCTCGTAAAAAGGACTAGTTTGTACGTCAACAAATAAAAAATTAACCGGACAGGCCAAAGGTCTGATTGTGACATTCTGATCGATGACAATCTCTCCCCGCGACAATGGTAAGATTATTCGATACATGATCACGCCACTATACATAAGAACACCGCAGATCATGATTAGGAGCTTCGCAGATTTTGCACATTTGAACATAACGTTCCGATCATTCATACTGAAGGCATTATCCCAATCCTCCTCGACATGCTTCCAGCATTCTCTTATGTTATCATTGCGAGATAGAATGACATCATATTGAACGGCACACATGAAGACGTAGAGGAGAAGAGGGGTTAATTGAAGACGCATACGCGACGAGTCTTCAAGTAACCAATAAATACAGCCGGGTATAATTTCGCAGGCTAAAAGAAAATTGGAGCTAAAGTTTAGAAAGAGATTGTAAACTCTCCGGAATATGGATCTCTTTCCACTCCTGGATGGCCAAACACCGATTGCGAGCATGAGAGTACGAGTTGGTTGCATGACATATACCATATCATCCTGACTATGTATGTTTCGCGGCATTTCTTTATGAACGTTGACGAACGTTTTACGCACGTTCTACGAACACGATACTCAATGGTTTTATTCGTGGCGCAACCTACCCTTAATAAGAAATCTGAACGCGAGCTGAATAACGACTGATCTTGGAAACGCAAAGCTAGTCATGATGTAAACTTTATTACGCTCATACGCTTGCGCAGTTTAAAAATTCAAACATTATATGCGAGGAAGCGGTAGTAGTAAAGTTTGCACGAACGAAGTTGCAAACCTCGAGAGACAATATTTTCTTCTGTAAAAAGTACCCTTTTCCGTTGACTTTGTTCGTTGACTTTTGTGGCAAACAGGAAAATCGTACTGTTTAACTTTGTCCCTTTCTCAAGGTTGTGACTTACGGTCATAACATTGACCAGGAAGTAACAGTTTTGATTACATTAAATGGAGTACTTTTGATCAACTACTACAAATACACATGATAATTTATTGACATACAAATATTTCTTTTGTCAAGGATAGTCAGTTAAATAACTATCGAATCATATGTTTTTCAAAATGCCTCATCTAAGACTGAATAACTTATCCGGAATAACTCTTATTATGTGTAATCGCTACATAATTATCTTTGTATAAGAAGATATATATATATATATATATATATATATATATATATATATATATATATATATTAATCTATTTGACATGCATGTTATTATTGTGCAATGTTGGATGATATATAATAATAAGCGGGCACACAAATAAAATATTAAAATATTAAAGTAAAGTATTAAAATATTGAAGTATATCACAATAAGGGATGATCTTAATGAACAAAATAACATGTATATATTAATTAACAACACTCTAATTATATTAAATATTTAGTAAGAAATAGATTTATTATTTTACCTGCAAATTAATGCATGGTCTTTTATCAATGCAACTTTTACTTACGTCTCTGAAGGGAGAGATCGTGGAATTTTCCAAGTTCATGTTTCCTAGGACATTCAACATAGCGATGTGTGATTAACCGTTGCCGTGTGTAAAAGGATGATACAAATATTATATAAATATTATATAAATATTATATAAATATAATAATATGATATAAATATTATGAATTTTGATGTTCTTTCCCAATCTTCAAGCAGTTGTCATCCAGTCTGTGAATATCTTGATACATAAATAAGCGTATATATCGTTCAATTAACGTCAAATAAGTAGATACAAAATATGTTTCTTTATAATAATGCGAAGTAAAGTCTATTTATGTTCGGATGACCAGTTTTCTGTGGACACTAAAAAGATAAATGTTTTGTAAAAAAGAGATATTAATAATATAAACACGATATCTTATGCGAGTCCTTTATATATTGAAATCATTTACTGAATCATTTACTGAAATCATGTTAACAATATGTAACTTTGCACAAACAATGATATAAATTGCTCTATAGGGAAGGAATATTCAATAAGACATATGTTGTGTGAATAAATTTATACCAATAAATTTTTATATTTTATAAATAAATACTACTCATGTGTATGTGGATGTATTAGTGTGTGTGTTTATATATTTGTACTTTTATATACACAAATGACTGTGGCCCATATTCTGAACTCTTTTTTTATCGCTAAAAACATCTTTAAAAATGACTTATAATCAGTCAAAAAACATATAAGCTACTATTAGAAGCGCTTTTAGCGATAAAAGAAAATTCAGAATATATGACAATGTTGTTCCGAAATATGTTTGCAGCAAGCTTAAATAAGCTTTTTACATATACCAGGCCAAAGTAGTTTGCGTTAGTCCTAAATGTGTAACGTCAGTATTTCTTTCCGTTACGAAACGTATTTATGTACGTTCTTTTATTTTAAACTCTCGTTAATTGCAACGTTACTTTTCTTATTCCGAAACAGTTTCTGTTTTTTCATGTTAAAGAATTATTGAAGCTTACTATATTATTTACATTATAATTCCGGCGATTTGTCATATTCCAGTAACATGATATATTCACTCAGTTACATTTCGCAACATGTTAAAGTAAGCCCCAGATGTTTTAATAATCTAAAACATTTACTTTATTACTTGTTAATCAGTTAAATATTCCTTATTTTGCTTTGGATAAAAATCTATATATTTAAAAATATCTTCTTACATCACCAAATGTCTTCAATGATAGCTCCATGATCTTGCCAGCAGAGATTTTAAGTGGACGGTTAGACATGACCATCAGCAGAACGACACTACGCATTTTTTTCTCCGGAAGATGATACCATTCGAGCTCGCGGGATTCAATTGCTACTTTTTCCGCCTATTATTTTTTATCATTTGTATGTAACAACGCCAT
The DNA here is from genome assembly GCF_010583005.1 of Odontomachus brunneus. Taxonomy (NCBI): domain Eukaryota; kingdom Metazoa; phylum Arthropoda; class Insecta; order Hymenoptera; family Formicidae; genus Odontomachus; species Odontomachus brunneus. The sequence continues at coordinate 15,200 of NW_022639712.1, forward strand.
AATATTTCCCATAAATGAAATTTTAGAGATAGTATAAGACACAGTTGTTCTTTCTTTACAAAGGATTCCAGAAAAGTAATAAAGTATAATTTTTTAAGAATAGTGTATTAAATTGATTATTCATAAAACAATATAGTTTTTTCGATAAAGCACTCCTCGAACACAATCTACTTGTGTCAGTGCGTCGATTCTACAAAAAAATTGAAATCTACAAAAAAATCTGGATCACTTTCAAATCATTTAAATGTTTCTTCAAACACTTCCTTTCGACATATATATTAGTTATGAGTCAAATTTTACGAAAATCTCTCTCTCTCTCTCTCTCTTTCTCTTTCTCTACATTATCTTCTTTATATTTATATTTTCTATAAGAATCTTGTGCATATCATGACACACACACGCGCGCACACACACACACACACACACACACACACGATTCAAATACAATTTCTCAACTATCTTTCACACTGCGAAATGCCGATTTTGATTGATTAAAACCTTCATACATTTAATGTTTATCTAATACTTTGTAGGAACTCAATGCTTAAACGAGACTAACATCCACTATTTCTTAACTTCCGGAAAATTTTACTGCATAACATTCTTCAACTATTACACACTATTATCCACATTTTTATACGTCATTTTTTAAATACACACTTACACAAATGATTGTAGAATTACATTTGTTTAAATTATTGAATCGAAACTTGTACCGAAGGTGTATTCAAAATACAGTTCTTAGCTAGAGATATTTTTAGTTAGACAATATAATTTAAAACCGAGAAAAGAACTCGTTTTTTGTTTTAATAGAGACTACAGATTTCTCTTTATAAGACACGAATGACTTATATTATACAATAATAATGATAATGGAATATCTCTATCGTTACGATTAATACACGACTTCTTGTATATAAAAATGAATTATGTTAACTGTAGAATAATATTGTGATAACTTTATCTCCATCATTATATATAATTCGAAAATTAAACACGTATAAAAAAATACCTGGTCGTTCAGTTGTTCACCGACGTAACAAAATAGAAATATATGAATTGTCACGTTCACAATGTTTAATGCATAAGAACCTATAACTCCAAAATTACTAGTGTTCCAATCCTATAAATATATTCCTATAAATGTAGTAATATTCATGTAACATATATTATTATATATACCAAAATATACAATATGCTTTCTTAATAAAAGGAATTATTCAATTTATACAAACCAATATTACAAAGTACAACAGGAGACAAATAGATAAAGTATTCACCATTATTTCTACCAAACATATTTCTTGCATGGTGTATTCCACCATTTGAAGAAAACTGCAATATGATTACTAATGGAGTTATATCGTCACTATATGTGCACAAAGAAAAATAGAAAAAATACAATAACAGAAAAATAAAAAAATATTAATATACGGAAATGACCAAAATATACCCTGCGTGCCTCTTTATAATAATAAATTAGGATTAAGTTGTGCAATGTACATCAGAAAAATACAAGCAAAAATATTTATAATTTACATGCTCACTTGCGTACTCGTATTTGATGTTCCACTACTTCAGCTAACTTCTTATTTATTTCGTTCTCTTTTTTCCATTGCTCTTGGACAAGGCCTTTCATCAGGCAGATCAGAATCTTCATCTGACCGCTGGCATGCTCCACGAAATATGCTAGAAGACCGTATGCACTCGTGGCAACCGAAACTATAAGGAATCCCGTTATTGATTGAGATACAAACAGTATTTCGTAAAAGGGACTAACTTGTGCATCGATAAATAAAAAATTAACAGGACAGGCCAAGGGTCTTATCGTGACATTTTGATCGGTTACAATTTCTCCCAAAGACAGTGGCAAGATTATTCGATACATAAATGCACCAGTGTACATAAGAGCTCCACAGATCAAAATCAGGAACCTTGCAGACTTCGCGCACTTGAACATAATAATACGCGCATCCAGACTGAAGATATTTTCCCAATCTTCCTCAACATGCTTCCAGCATTGTCTGATGTTTCCATTGCGAGACAGAAGAATATCATATTGAATGGCAGACATGAAGACATAAAGGAGAAGAGGGCCCATTTGAAGTCGCATACGCACCGACTCTTCCAATAGCCAATAAATACCACCGGGTATAAATTCACAGGCGTAAAGAAAATTAGAGCTAAAGTTTAGAAGAAGGTTGTAAATTTTTCGAAATACGGATATTTTTCCGCCCCTACACGGCCAGACACCCACTGCGAGCATGAGAGTGCGCATTGGTTGCATAACATATAGGATATCATTTCGGCTATGTGCGTTTCGCGGCATTCTTTTATAGACACTAGCGATCGTTCTACGACACTCACTGCTTTCATTCGTTATATAGCGACTATTGTTAGTGCGAAATCTGAACGCGAGCTGAATCGCGACTGAACGTCGAAGTACAAAGCTGCTTATAAAGTTAACTTCATTGCTTCCATACGCTTGCGCGCTTTAAAAATTAAAGCATTGCGTGCGAACAACTGTGTGCGTTGCAAACTTTAAAGGATGAGATTTTCTTCTGTGCAAACTATTCTTATCCGCTGGTGACCGTCGACCTTTGGTGCAAACAGGAAAACCGTGGTTTTTAATTTTGTCCCTATCTGTTTTGCATCTCGTAATCAAAATATTCACCTGCAAGAGTAATAGTTTTAATTACATTACATGGAACCCTTCTATTTTCTTCACTATTATACATTTATGTACTAGTAAACCATCATGGAAAGAGTTCTTTCCTACGGGGAATAATTGTTGAATAATTTTCGAGTCATATGTTTATACAAATAGGACATTCCTCTATTGGGAACATATATTGAAGGATTTGACATACGATGTAAAAAAGAAACAATAATATGAATGCGACGCTATGCGACTTCTTTACGCGCCATAACTTTGTTACCAATATGTAATTTCACACAAAGGATAATGTAAATTCTTCTATAAGAGAGATATAATCCAAAATATTTCACATATGTCGTATATATTTATATACAATGTACTAAACTTTTGTATATTGTATTTTATAAATTTACTACTGATACTATCGTATACATACATTCTTCCGAGATACACATCAAGATTCAATAAAAAGTATACATTTGTTGTGCTAAAATCCGCTTGCGGCGGTTCATAAGCATTATTAACATAATATTTTTTATTGCAATTAAAAAGCCTAAAAATTATTTAATTAAATGATAACGATTATAGAAATCATCAAAGTATACTTGAATTAATAATTGTCAACTCTATATTTCAACTTGGTGGACGATTTATGGCACAGTTTCGATTTCAGTTTCAACTTTGAATTTGATTTCAACTTAACACATTTACTCGATAACATTACAAAGAATATTAAAGTACGCTCCAGCTGTTTTTATAATCTGAAAGATTCATTTAATTATTGTTAATCATTATTAATACTCATTTTGTTTTAAATAAGAAACTATGTATAAGATAGAATCTCCTCACTTCGCCAAACGTCTTCATTGATAGTTCCATGATTTTGCCAGCACAGATCTTCGGTGGATAGTTAGACATGATCATTATCAGAATTACACTACGCATTTTCTTTTCTGGGAGATGATACCATTCGAGTTCACGGGATTCAATTGCTACTTTTTCCGCCTATTTTTTTTTTATACGTAACAACGGCCACAAATTTTTATTTATAATATCAACAGCGTAAGATGTTTTTTTTCGTTCCATATAAGGTATGTCAAAAAAGTAATACTATATAATTTAAAAAGGATATAGACTTAAGTGAATTAAGCCAATTAATTGTACTTATACTTCAGACATAATATATTTGTATCAATAAGTTTTCTACTTTTGGGAACATATTCCAGAAAGTAAAATTACCAATTAAATTAAATTGGTAAATTGTTGATACACTGATAGAGTCAGATGTACAAATTCTATATGAACTTCATTGAAATAATTGAGAAAATAATTATCATTGACTACAATTTTTTTATTTATGCACACATTAGCACTTCAATGAGTTTAATATGAGCAATTTCCCTCTATACGGCATAACTTCCAAATGATAACCGAAAATTAACTGTAATTACTTATTAGAATACGTTCGACAATGTTTGGATTATACAGGGTGTTCGGAAAGTACCGGGACGCCCGAATATCAGGAAAAATATAAGTTTTACAAAAAAATGTTTCAGACAAAAGTTGTGGCGTTTAAAAAGATGTATTTACTGATCACATCAGTTTGACCTTGGGTTGCGTAGCGAAGGTCAGGTCAAGGTCACATTAATTT